>NC_074719.1:16564141-16864141 GCF_947242115.1 Biomphalaria glabrata
AAATTATCATACTTTAGCTCCCATAAGCCACAAAAGTTGATTTTGCTTAGTTTCATTGTAAATTAACTGAATGGGACATATGGCTTAATCCAAATTTCATGCTAAATAAAACTGAATGGGATACATAGCTCAATCCAAATGTCACGCATAAAACTGAATGGTACACATGCCTCAGTCCAAATGTCATGCTAAATAAAACTTACTAGAATACTAGGCTCTGCCCAAACTTCACTTCTAAGTCCAATCCTGGCAGACTTTATATGACCAACCGCTAACACTATCAAGTATGACTGAATTGGAACTGTTTGCTAAATAAAGAAAAAAAAAAGAAAGTTTATTGTATTTATATTATTGTGCGGAATCAATAAAAAATATTTTTAATTGATGTTTTGCTTTAATTTTGATATGCATACCACTACTAAAATGAACAATTCAAAATTGTTCAAAACTTTCTATAATAAACTGGAAGGTTCTAGCACATTTTCAGCTATGTCACAGAAGTATGTTGCTGAATAATTATTTGCACACAATAAACTATATGTAAAGGCTACTTCTACACAAGATTATCTAAAGTATAATCAACCTATTCTATACTTTACTCAAGATTAAAACTAAACTAAAAAAAGGTCCTGAATATTCACTGCTTTTTGTCAATGAAGTATTTATTGTTGAATCAGACAATAAACTTTAGAACAGAAGTTTAGCCAAAGCAAAACTCAAAGTGCAAAAAACACTGGAAATAGCCAAAAAGTACAGACATCCAAAATCTAAAATTATATGCATAGAGCCATAGAGTTTTAGTTTGCCTTTTTGCTACAGTAGTCAGCAGATCAACGTGGGGTCCAATCACTGTATTATCCTGTTTCTAATCTTTTCGTTTGTGTATATTCAATAGCATCTAAATTCAATTGCTTTGATCCTCCTCTCTAGTTCTGCAGGCAGCGTCCAAGATTCATAAGCATATAAGAATGTGGTCATGACTAAGGAGGGCATTAGTTTGATTTTAGTGTCAAGCGCTATGCCTTTGTCTTTCCATATAGTTTGAGTTTTGCAAGTGCTGCTGTGGACTGTGCAATTCTGGCCAGTAGTTCAGGTTAGTTTCCTTCATCTGAATTGATAGCTCAGAGGAATTTAAAACTACTGACACTGGTCAGCTTTTCACCTCCAATACTGATGTTTATTTCAAAGCCCTGATGGCTACCTGTCATTATTTTTGTTTTTTTCTGTATTGATTTGAATATCATATGCAGCGAATGTCATGTCTACGTGCAACACCAAGTCCGCTAGCTATTCTTCTGTCCATGCCAGATAATCCATGACGCCAGGGAAGTGCAAGTTAATAATTCTTCTTCCTCCAATGCTTCATAGACCTTGAGAGCTTCTTCTATTGTCCTTTCAAGGAAGATATTGAAAAGAGTTGGTGAAAGTAGACAGCCTTGTCTCACTCCGACTGTGGTTTTAAACAATGTTGTTTTTGAAGAACACAGCACTACTGGCCGCCTTGTAGAGGTTCTGGATAACTTTTATAATGTTTTTATTTTCATTGTACAGAGTTGTACAGAGTGACCCATGCCACACTGTCGAAAGCTTTCTTGAAATCAATAAAGACATGATTTTGAACATATTTCTTGCAGAGTATCCTAAGGTTTAGGATTTGTTCTGTTGTGCTGTAACCTTGTCTAAAACCCGCTTGTTCTTATGATATAATTTTGGTTGCTATCAGTTTTAGCTGGTTTAATAAATTTTTAACAGCACTAAGAACCATACACATGCATATGAACCATACATATGAATAAAAAAAAATCCACTTTATGTTAATTATTAAGTAAAACATACTTCAAATGAGAAACAATTTGTGTCTCCCTTCCTATTGGCCTTCTCCCCAAAACTTTTCTTGTTTGCACTCATGACAGCTGTGAAGCCTTTTGGAACAGTAACCAAAGCAGAGTATGTTGCTTTGACTGCAGGCGTGTCTTGACAGGGAAAAAAAGATCTGTTCAGAACTGACTGACCTTGTGTGTACATGTAGGGCTTCACTTTATCTGAGAAGAATTATGCTTAAAGGTTTTATTATGATTAGAAAATATATATTCAGGTATGCATTCCTTTCCCTTCTAATTATAAACAAACAAAGCAAACTCCAAAAGAAAAGAAAAGTAATATAACCTTTTTACTAAAAATTTTGAAAATCTATGAATTTTTTTTAGGCTCAAAATTAGATTTATAAGAGTGAACTCATCAGGTGCTGAGAAACATAAAGTTTATTCATTCCACAAGTGTAGAGCAACAAAGAGATCATTAATTGTATGAAATGTTAGTTTGACTTCTATTTGTGAGACCAAGTTTTTTTTTAAGTTTATTGTTGGGGGTGTCTACACTGTAACCATCATCTCTTTAACTGGAACTGACCTTTATTTGATCAGTTCTAAATAGCTTATTAAAGTGATTACTGATACATTTAACTTTATAAGAAATAGTTAATGATATTGCTTTCCAATACATTTCTTAAATTGGATTGGAAGTGTTGAATGTTTTTTTTTCAGGAATCTCAATGTGTTGATTTAAGTTATATGAAATGTGTTGACTAAAAAGTTGGAAGGATTTACAAAGTTCATGCTAATAAACATTAGTATGTTGGCTTTAATAAACGTATCATGACATATTAGTATATATTATAGATTTTGTATTTTCTTTATTCATTACAATTTTATTGTGCATTTAAATTAGTTTATATCTTTTTTTTTTAAATCAGTCTGGAAGGGAAAAAAAAGAAAATGAATTCTATAGATGAAACTTTCTAATAGAAAACAATATTTCCCCCATACATCCTTACATTTAATTTACAGCAGAAGTTAAAACTGTTTCCAAGTTACTTGACTATTGATAACAGGCCTCAGAAAAGTATTTTAAAAAAAAGTTACTAATTTAGTAACAATTTTTAAAAGAGGGGGAAAATCTAGCCTGATGTTAGCTTGGTATTTCATTTTTTTTTAAATTAATAATTAGAATCTATCAGTGTTTGTTTTTTGTTAATATAATTTTTACCTTATATGAAATTCAGAAAAAAACATTTTTATTAGAAGCTTATTAAGATTACGAACCTGCAGTTTGCTCAGGCTCCAGCCAGCATATAGAAGAACCTTCTCCGGCCTGATACTCAATTTCTAGATTGAACTTCTCATCTTTCTTGACTTCTTTAGGTAACTATTTGTTTTTAAATATATAATTGCAGCAGAACACTATTTATAGGTTAACCAAGACAGCTAAAAAAAATACTGGCTAAATATACTACCTCAACAACCAAACTCTCTCCATAATTGGTAAACTTACTTTTAGATTAAAATTCATATTAGTACACAATTGTTTTAAAAATTAAATTCTAAAAAAAAAAATATTTTGTTTCAATTTTATCATATAGCAGGAGAACAATATTTATAGTTTAACCAAGACAGCTTAAGAAATACTGGCTAAATATACTACCTCAACAACCAAACTCTCTCCATAATCTGTAAACTCTTTCACACTAAATTGAGCATTTGTTTCACCACACTTGACACTGCTGACTTTCAGGGTATTGTGTATGTCCAAGATCACTAGAATCAAATAAAAAGTATATTCACATTTTTGTGTACCATTCAAATATACATGCTGTTCAAAATAAAAAATAATTATCAAAGAGACTGAGTTACATTAAGACAAACTAAATGATAAGAAAATAAAGGTAGAGTTAATTAAATAAGCTTTTGGTCAAAAATGTGATCTCACAACTTTTTATTAACTTAGCAATATCCTAAATCATAAAGGTATGAAGTTAATGTACTGTAACCCATTTGAGCACAATCTGTTATATTTAAGACAAGAATTCAACCTATCCACTAAAAAAGTTCATTCAATTGACTTTTGATCACTGTTAATTACTGATATCTTCTTCTTCTTATATAATACAGATGTTACTTCAAAAAAAAAAGATGATTACGTCCTACGATATCTTGCATTAATGTTAGAGTTAATTAATAAGAAGCTTTTTTATTTCACAGATGGAACAGTACATAATTGGAGAAATCAGGAAGGTTTTATTGGCTTAAGAATAAAAATCTTACCAGACTTAAGATTACTATCCGACACCATTAAATGATACTCAATAATGCAATTTTTTAAAAAGTAACATTTAACAAACAAGTAACATCAGTTATGTTTATGGTATTTAATCTATTGAATCACCAGTGTTGAGGTTATCCTTGAGACTCATGAAAGTGATTTCCAAAACTCCAGTGATCTTTTTAGTTTCAAAGTTCACATCTAAGTCAAGGTTGAGTTTGGTTGTCCTAACTTGTTTGAAATTGGAACTAGTTGCAACATCCTCAACATTCTCAGAATGTAATCCCATGATTAACAGAAAAATATGGATTTACTTTTGTTTCCTAAGCAACTCTGAAAGGAATAAAAAAAAACAAGTAGATGCATGAGGAACTATTTGAAACAAAGGTTTTGTGTTTGTGATAATGTCACAGTCATAGTAAACAATTTCAATGTGGACATCTAGATTATTTTAAATCTATATATTCTAACGTAGTTTATTAATAGATCTAGATTGCTATTCTAATGTAGTTTTAATGTTAGACCTAAATTATAAAACTTGTTACCAAAGTTTAGGTAAAATCTAGATTTTTTTCTAGTTTTAAAATCAAATAAAATAAAGTCTTTATCTATATGACTGCATGGTCAATTGGTATGCTGCATTTTTTACTGTCATCTCAATGGTCTCAGGTTCAAATCCTCACTGCCACAATTCCCTGACGTCCTGGAGCAGGTTTGGGCTAGGATATAATAATTTTCAATTCTGAAGAAACTGAATATATATATAATATGCAACCTTTTTATGTGAGTAAAGAGGCCAAACCTTGATACACATGTTGGGCATCTGTAATCACCAGGCTCTGTTACACTTTCACCCTTTTTTCTACTATTATTGTGTGTGGCATCTGCCATGGACAGGCTACATCTGCAGGATGGAAGATTCTTGCATCCCTAAACGATTCCTTTAAGGTTAATTAAAGAAAGGGAAGCACTCACAAGCTGGAAAAAGAAAACTCTTCAGGGGCACCCTCAAGCTTCAGCATTGACCCTGCCACCTAGGAGACAGAAGCACATGATAGAGCATCATGATATTGCAATGTGAAAACTGGCGTACAAATTGCAGAGGACAAGAAAACATCGCTGGCAGAAGATGAGCATTACTGCATTACAGAAAACAAAAGCTCTAGTTCCAGCTCGAATAGCCTGCCCAGTGTGCAGCCAAACATTCCAGGCTCACATAGGTCTCACCAGCCACATGATGAGTGCAAAACACTCAGCAACAAGAATGACCAGAGTGGTCATCATCGAACCACTTATGGATGAACTATAATATAAATATATATATTATCATTAAATTATTTGAATAGTCTCCTCTGACTTTGTTAGTTTGTTACTATGTAGATTTAATAGATCTAGATCAGTAGATCTACTGCCCACCACTGTCATTAGTGTCAGAGCTGTGTTTTGACTTGTATTATCATATATGATATAATGATTGTATATATATAACATTATCATATTATATCAATTCAATATAAAATTATAAATATATATACTTAAGACTTAATAGATTCAAATTCTAGATATATCTATCTAGTATAGATTTTAGATCGAGAACTAGTCTAGACCAGTGATGCCCAAACTACGGCCTGCGGGCCGGATGTGGTTCAGACCGGCCCGCCAAAACATTGGCACAAAAGATAAGAAATAGAACAAAATTAAAAAGGTTGAAAAATTTATTCTCTATGTTAGGACTCGCTTTTTCTTTGATGGATTTCATTCTAATTTTTCGTCTTGTAGTAGTCACGTTAATTATTTTTTTCTATAAGAACACAAGTTGTTGTTTTTTCGGCGACAAGAATTAACAGTTGTTTTAGAGTCTTGGATAGTTCCATGGCTGTCTTGAGCTAGCCGTGTCCTTGACATCTCATGTGTATAACACAGTGCAACTTTTCTGCATCATTTTGATACCAATATGATTGGTGCTGTTCCATATAACATTTGTTGGTTATTGAAATGGGATGGTCGAAGAAATGAAAATTGGAAGTTGAAACTTTAAGAAAAAGTGGACGGATCTTTTTTTTTTGTGGAACATAATAAGTCAATATGTTTGATCTGTACAGTAATGGTTTTAAGTAACATAACATAAAATGCATTCTAAAACAAACCATTACAAAAATATTGAGGAATTGTTGTCTTAAGCCGCTAAGAAAAGATACGCCAAAAGTTGAGTAGAGTTTTGCAATTGGCGAAAATATTTACCAAGAAGTCAAGAAATGAGTCAGCTGTAATGTAGACTACAGAGTTGATCACATTTTAAGAAGAGAAATGAAGCATACAAAAGTGATTGCTGACAGAGATGGAATAAAATCAACAGTTGTAGCTTTCAGCTTTTCTGCCATGATAATTGCAAAATGAGTGAAAAATGTTAGTGAAAATCCAAATTCAAAACTAAACGACAGAGCAGCAGATTTTGAAATCATTTCTATTTCCGCTGAGGAGTGACACCAACTGGAATTGATTGACTTACAAAGCCAGACTTTCATGCTTGAGAAATTTTGAGCGATACAGACAATAAATTTCTACGCCTTGTTGTCCTCATAAACCTTGCACTTTTCCATTTCCAAATACAGTTTCTGGGTATGATCACAATGTTTACAAGAACTTAATTTAATGGAAAAACTTTCAGTTACAAGACGCCTGAAACCATTGTTACAAATTGACTTATGGGTGTAAGTAGATCTACACTTCTACAGCATTCATGGGATTGTGATAAAACTATTTAAAATGTTTTAGTCTCTATTTCTTTCTTTTTTTATCTTTCGCTAATGTGGCCAGCGACACGAGTGTCGGAAATTAAAATGGCCAGCAGGCCGTATAAGGTTGGGCAGCACTGGTCTAGACTATAGATATAGATCTAGATCTATACTGTCTAGTCAGTTTATAGTAACATTAGCCTATAGCTATAGTTACATAGTATAAATTATAATAATATCTAAATTTCTAAATAGTTAGATCTACTTACAAGTTACATAGATCTAAGATAATAAGTGTATTCAACACAGTATTATAACTATAAATATTTATCATACTTAACTGATACTATACTATTGTCAGTATTGACAATAATAGCATCTAATAGTTACTATAAATAGTATAAGTATAAATAAGTAGATTCTACTTTAATTCTAGATCTACTTTACTGTCTAGATCTATACTTAATACTAGTGACTAGTCTATTTAATCTATTATTATCTAAATCTATAATATAGTATTTATAGTTATAATAGAGTCTAGTATAGTCACAGTCACAGTGTACACTCAGTAGGTAGGCCTACAGTGTAGTATAGGCAGTATATTAAAATAAAGGTATAGGTATATACTTATATAGGCTTACTATAGTGATATATCATATAGTGACACTATAGTATAGTCAAAGTCTATACTACTATACTTAGACTATCTATACTATAAAAATACTATAATAGTAGCATACTAACTTAACTATTAGTAACTATTACTATACTTATACTACTTACTTATAGATCTTATCATCTAGTTAGGCCCTATACTCTTAGCATACTCAGCATAGTTATAATAGTATTAATAGCATACTTACTTATCAAATCATAGAATCTACTTACTTAGTTACTACGAGTACGAGTACTACTACTAATAGTACTAAACTTAAATTTAAAATTACTACAACTACAACTAAATTTTACTAAATCTAAAGACTAATCTATATCTACTGTCGTACTGTATAAACTTTATCTAGCCGTAAGCCTCTGGCTCTATTATATCTAAGAAGAGTATTTAATACTAACTAAGTCTTAGAAAGAGACAGGGCCTCTCATGTGACAGATAACGCCTTCTAATTTTAAATATATTTGTTTTCTTGCTATCTCTCCGGTAACATTCGGTATTGTTTTTATATTTTTCGGGATTTCCATTAGATCTACATAGATCTATGTTATGATATGTTGTAATATATAGTCTATGGTTATCAATGATAGATCTAAGATCTAAACGACAGAGGAAAGGTTTAGATCAAGGGTGGCCAACCTTTTTCTGCCGAGAGCCGCATTAAATAAAAAAAAAACTAGTCGACCCACGGCGTAGCATACGCCGTAATTTTGCAGGGCCGGCCTTAGGCCAATGCAAGTACCTATGCGACCGCAGTGGGCCCCGCACTTTCAAAGGACCCGCGCTATTTCTAGGTGTAAATTATTAAATTAAACCATTTTATAACTTATAACAGAATTCCCGCAGCCTCCTGATTTACCAGGAGCTCCTGGAAATCTCCTGAAATTGCAAAATATACGAAAAAGTCCCGGAAATCTCCGAAAATTATTTAAAATCTTTTGAAAACTCGTACAAATCTCATGAAATATATAGACAAAAATTGTCATTTTGGGGTGTCATTCAATATGGAAAACGCTAATCTTACTCGCGATAAGTAAAAACATCATTATATGCATTCAAGACTAAAACTACGTGAGGTAGAAATAAAAAGAGTGATCTTTCCATGACTTGGTCACAAATTTAACGGCTTAGTCCGGCCCTGCTATTTTGTGATGGGTGAATACTACTTGTTCTCCCCCCCCCCTCTTTTTTTTTCGTTGGATAACTCTAGTCCGTCCGATCTTTCCTTTACGTGGTGTCCAAACTCTTGAGCCATGAAGAGAATTATATATAGATATATATATATATATATATATATATATATATATATATATATATATATATATATATATATATATATATATATATATATATATATATATATATATACTGCACTCTCAATGGAGGAATTAGGCCTATAACAAGAGTTAGTAGGCCTAATTTCTTGAAAAAATTTTACGAATGATTTTTTCTTTAAATTCTACAATAATGTATTTCACAACATTTCACCACAACGTTATATAGTTGTACCATAATGTGAAGGAACGTATATAACTGTTTACTCTCGTGCATAATGTTCCGCGTACCATGGAGCTAGCTCATTGTGACTGTTGTCAAATTACAGTCAATAAACATGTTCACATATAAATGTTGTTCCAAATAATGTGAAAATTTAGCAGCAAAGTTGTTTTTTTTTAAGTGTGGATATACAGCTTCTGGCACCCATGAACTCCCGCGCAAGAATTGGCTGGAACTTCACTTTCAGGTCATATAAATTTGCTAGGAGGTATGTCATCTAGAGTTTAGTCAGCTTCTGCATCAAATGGTTAGCTGAGGGTACTGAAAACTGGTTCCAAGTTGCTGGTGCCCTCAGACAGGACAGGGGTGAAGAGCCCCATGTCCAGGCCTGGTGGTTGGATAAAAGCCTTTCTAACCATCAACGGGATAATGGCGCCTCCGGCGCCGATTCCCTACTGGACTTCATCGAAGGTTCCAAGTTGCTGACATCTTGAAATTTGCTTTCCAATTCCACAATCAAGGAATCCAGATAGGCCTAAGTCTTGTACTTTTCAATCATTGCACTAGAAATACTAGTTTCAGCTAAGGAAAATAATTAATCCTAATTTCACTTGATGGCCTCAAAAATTGGAATAGCTTTTTTTTTTTTTTTTTTTTTGAAAAAAATTAAGATGCACATACATTTCATATGTCAAAAACAAATTGCAATACTTCTGAAGTTCTGATGATAAGTCTTTAACTCTTCTTTAGAAATATTAGTAACAAAGTCACAGTCAATAAAAAAAAAAGGCACCTAACAATTTTTTACTTGAGATTCCATTCTTCTGCGAGGCCAGCGAATACTACTGTGTTACCGAACATCAGAATGTTTTGATTCAAAATCTTCAAGTACTTTTTTAGATAGTTGGACGCCCTGTGAGATGTGAATTTGTTGTCACCAAATAAAATAGATAAATTAAAAGCGAAAAAAAAATATGCAGCTTATTAAAAGCCTAGTGTACTTTACAAGTTTCGCTTTTTCTCTAAAATAATAAAATATATATTATGTGCGGGGCTCTCAACAATCGTAGGCCCTAATACTAGAGATGGGAATCGAACCCAACTTTTTAAGTTCGGGTTCGGTTTGGTTCGTTAAAATTTAAGTTCGGGTTCGGTTCGCTTCAATGACCAGTATACTTCGGGTTCGCTTCGGACCGTTCGGTTCGGTCAGATCTAAAGTTCGAGTTCGAAGTTAATAATAGCAAAACCTAGGTAGCCTACATGTAATAAGGTTGAATTCAATTATTGATTAAATAAAACAACGATGTGAAACCTTATTTTGGCCGGTGTCGCGGGCCACATAGGTAACAGAAAAGGTTTTTTAAAAAATACATAAAAAAATAAATCATTTTTATTAGAAACCCGTGGATATCATTTTAAAAAGTTTCCCCCTTAGACCTTACGATCTATAGGACAGATGATGTAAAGGTCATCTATTTCTGTGGTCCACGGTTAACGATGGCGTCATGTAACCATCACAATGACCAACCGCCTTTACTCCCCCCCCCCCCCAACTAACTTCAGGTACCCATTAGAGCTTGGTGAACTCAAGAGGTGACCTTAAGATCCCGAAATTAAAAATCTCAGTCTTCATCAAGATTCAAACATGGGACCCTCGAATTGCAAATAAAACGCTTTACCACTCAGCCACCGCGCCTGCCTCGAGGATATAATATCTACACTAATTCATGGGATGAAGGAAGTTACCCAAAACCAACTTCTGCTGAGGATCCCACTGCATTGATGAGACACCAAGCTCAAGCACTGAATCTAGACGTTCGTCTGTGAGGCGATTACGCCACAATGGTTTTGCCCCTTGCCGCCTGCTAAATGAAGAGTTGCTATTTCGTTTAGAAAGCGCGTATGTCAACCTCATGGGTGGATTGGGTGTCGAAATCGGCCTGGGCATTTATATACCATTCGGCCCATAACTTGTAGGCCTATATCATATGATGGGCACCTTATTAACGCACAAATATTTATGTTAAGGTACTATTTACGTTGAATCAGAAGAAGACGACCCAAAATGAATCAGTTGAGTTTTCCAATAATTAAAAATAACTGTCAAATCATCTCACTGAAACTAAGAATTTATTTTTTTCTTAATAAAAATATTACAAAATCTTTGATCCATTTCGGTCCAGGTAAGGACAGTTCGTTCGATTCGGTTCGTACCGATCAGTTCGGTTCGGTTCGGTCGTAAGTGAGGTTCGTTCGGGTTCGGCTTGTTTCCCATCTCTACCAAGAAGCTGCATAGTTTGCCTATGCCTTTTATATGCAGATTTACAAATGTAATTGAATAACTTGATCTCTATTCAATGCAGATTTGTGTAAACTTTCCCTTAATGAGTTTATGGTTGGGATATTGCTCTTTATTTTATTACAAAGCCTATTTTTTTCAGTCAAAGCACGGTCTCCATAAGTTGTTACCCTTGCCATCCTATACAATCCAACCCAACACTTGCAACACAGTTCTTCATAGCATTGAATAAATACTGGCCTGGGTTTGTGTCTTTGGATGAATTTTTCGAAATATTGCCATTTAAAATAATCTTTGCTTACTTTAAACTTTTTAGAATGACGTTTAGAGAAAATGTTTCTTTAGCCTCTTCATTGTAAGTGATAAGTATCAAAAGTTTCAATAATTTCTATACATATTTACAATTATTTATTCTAAATACATTTGTATATTTGTATGTGTAATGTGTGGTCACACCTGATTTCTTTAGGTGTCCACGGGTCGCATAAAACACTTCGGCGGGCAGCATGTGGCCCACGGGTCGTAATTTGCTCACCCCTGGTTTAGACCAATAGAGACAGAGGCAATAAAAAGTAGACAAACGTGGAAATATGTCACGGTGAATGGAGTTTCTCTTGAAAGAGTTACAGAAATTATTGTTTATTCAAACAATATTTAAAAAAAAAAAAACGGCAAAGCAGAATATGGTTTATTGGTCTCTTAGAAAATTGCATAGCTTTTTTTTTCCACAATAAAAAAAATAAATTAAAAAGTCTTATGATGGTTTTTAATTGATTAAAACTGAAACTACATAGTCAAATGTAACACGAAAAGACTTTTTTTCCGTTAGAAATGAAATATTATTTCAAAATTGTGTAGTTGTGTAACTTATTGCGACTTATGGGGCACCATCAGTGGTTGGACTCTACAAAGGCTTCATAAGTAATAAAAAAAAATCCAGGTGTATACACTATTCACCTTGTGAGTTGTGATACACAAGCAACATCTTGTTTAAATTTTATCCCACACGCTTATTCCTATTTGAATCTAATTATAAAGAGAGTAAATTAAATACAAACCCACGCCGAAAATAACAAACAGCTGTGTGAAACAAATGATGAGATCATGAGTAACGTGTTCAACTCCTAATGTAGGCCCTACTCTGTGGTCCGCTGCTTTCAAGAGTGAGTGTATATTGCTTGTTTTGTTAAACTCTTTAATAACATTTTTTGGAATTATTTCAGAGGTAGGAAGATTCATCGGTTGGCGATGACTTAAAGATGGCTAAAAAAAAAATGTTTGTTTTACATGGTTGGCATCTATTGCTATTGAATGAAACCAAACTCCGACTGCAAAGAAGGAAATTGACTTTCATTGATTAAATCAGTTTCTATTTTATTGAGATATCTATTTTAAAGGGTTTTACAGTGTTGACAAATGAATTAGCCTACTACCTTAGGACAACAATATATATGCGATGGGCTATGTTGCGCGGATGTGTTTCTTTTCTTTGATTTGAATTTAAAACTAGAAATGCTAAATTGAGCCGGAAGTACCTTTTTCCTGATATATCTTTTGCATTTTTTTATTTCTCATTTTAAATTAACCCTTAAAGTGCTGAGCTGTTTCACAATGAGTGCATACACAATGGAATTACAATTCTGATGTTTAGAGGCTAAACTACCACACGCGTTTTAAGGGTTAAACTGGCATTATAAGGCTGCGAATTTAAGTGTACCTGATAGAAGAAAATAATTCAGCACAAAAATAAGGGGAGTTGGAATCAAACCCGATAGATAAAAAGAAAAAAAAACTGAAACAAGCGCCTAAAAGTACAAATTTACAGTAATTTATTTGACGAGCTTTTTGCCCAAGATCTGTGTATTTTTTAGGACTAGCCATAGACATAATTAAATATAGACAGGCCGATTAAAGAGTTTTATGAAACGAAAATTTGTGACTAGCTTATTCCAAGTACCCAGAATTTTTCGGTACACAATTTCACACACAAAATAATTGTAGAAAAAGAAATTGAAGTGATTTTAAAACTTTTAATCAATTTGGAATATTCGTTTGTTATGAAAGTCACTGTCTATTTTGTGTCTGTTCTAGAATCTAGAGTCTTAGACAGTCATTATTTTAGACTAGATTGAAGTCTAGTATACACTATAACCCATGGGCGTAGACAGGGGGGTCTTGGGGCTCAAACATGGAGGCCATTACGAGGAAGCGGAAACAGGGAAATCCTAGCATTACTTTACGCCACTCTTTCATGGAGGAGCTCAGAGCAGTGGACATCAGGTGGGAAGAGGCTTTAGACATTGCGAGTGACAGATTTTTGTGGAGACAGTTTGCTGCCCAATGCGCCGAACGGAGTGGGAGGATCCAAGTCTTAAGTAACTAAGAACAGCAGTTTAGGTTTGAAAGAAAACAAAATTAAAAGCAGTATAATGCACTGTAGATACACCACAATATGTTTTTTTTTGTTTTAAATACCGAAATGTACCTGACGGCGGGGCTCCGCCCCAAACCTCGCTGAGGTATCCCACAGCGCCCCCCTAAAGCCCCTTGTTGGCAAGGGCGGGGTGTCTACAGTTTTTTTTAATAACTCCAGGAAGAACCTACTCTAGGGTACAATAAACTTTCGAAAGAATGAAGGGTCAGAATGTAATAAAGATTAATTATGTACACACACACACTAATGCGTTGTAGATGCCAGGAGAATGAATTTATGAAGCTCAGACTGCAGATAATGATTGTTGGCTGGTGAGACCTATGTGAGCCCGGAATGTTCGGCTGCACACTGGGCAGGTTATTCCAGCTGGAGCTAGTGTCATTGGCCTTGCTTTTCTTCTCTGGCGTTTTTCTTCTGCCAGCGTTGTTCTCTTTTCCTCAGCAACCTGTGCGCCAGTTTTCACAGTGCGACGCCATGTCATGTGCCCCTGTCTCCCAGGTGGCTGGGTCTATGCTGAACGAATTCAGAGAAGCTTTGAGGGTGTCCCTGAAGCGCTTCCTGACCGCCTTGCGAGCGCTTTTATTCGCTTAGTTGGCCATACAAGAGTCGTTTAGGAATGCGGCGGTCTTCCATTCTGCAGACATATCCTGCCCATTGCAGCTGGGACTGCATCAGGATTGTGCGAATGCTTTGCAGACCCGCTCTTCGAAGGACTTCAGTATCTGGTATTTTGTCTTGCCATTTGACTATTACTAGTTATGTTAACCACTTAGTGATGTCTATAATATATATATATATATATATATATATATATATATATATATATATATAATATATATTTTTAAAAAAGTATTGTATACTTACAGACACGTTCTAACGAAACATTTTATAACTTAAGTTATTTAAGCTTAGCCAAGTTAGAAATTATCGTTGACAAAATTATTCTAAATAACAGCAGAACAGGACTACATCAGGACCTAATATCGATAGACATACTTCAGATATATATATATGCCAAATATCCTTTGTTAAATATTTTTTCTAAAGAAACCTGATTTCTGAAGAATCTAATGGTTCCAATACCATGAATAGAAGCTTGTCATTTAAACCACATTATTGACTTTTTTTTTCTGAGGAAAAGTGTTTCGCTCTGGTGGGGGGGGGGGTGTTACAAAATATTTGTATTCGTAAAGCTTACAGTGAGAAGAAATAGGATTAGCCTACATGGGAAGAGGAGTGCAGCTTTGTTTATCCGTGGGCTATATGTCTGTGCGGTAATATAGCACCCTTTAATAGAGTCTCGCTTGCGTTGTCCTTTCTGCTAAATCGATATTAGACTTTCAAAAAAAAAAAAAACAACACTTGTGTATAGTACATCTTTCATGCTCTGGCCCATTTCCCTTTGCGGACGTGTGTGTGGGTGGGGAGGTTTGATCAATTTCTTATATCTGATTTTAAAGGTTTTCCTATAATTAGTCAATGAATTAAACAATGAAATTAGCTTTTTAGCTTTCTTTCTAAAGGCTTTAATACAAGGTAAAAATACACACACAAACGCACATCTTTGTTTTATTTTATTATGCAAATAATTACTAGGCCTACTGATTTTGACGTGTTTTCTGTAATTGTAACAAATTGGGCAAGGTAGTAAGCCTAATGGTGTCAGGCGTGGCTTGAAGTGATCACCTGTCTATCAGTGAATTCAATATGATGGACAAAGGGGGTGGGAGTTGTTCATCTCTACCTCTGGATATATACCTGCACAGCTATACAGACAGCGTGACATCGTCAAGGACTAAAGCATCTTAACATGTTAGCCAACCCACTCAAAGGCCGAGACACAATGAAAAAAATGTGCCAGCCATTGCTGCTCTTTATGTCAAGCGCATTTATAATGTAAAGTTTCATTTCAATGGCAATGTTTATATATATAGTAAGAATGGGTTGCCTGAGCTAGCCAGGGAAATCAGTGACTTAGCGCAGTATAAGTCATTGGTTAATATGCATGACGCGCAGGACGTAATCATCTTCTTTTTTTAAGTAACGTCTGTATTACATAAGATAAGATAAGAAATGAGAATTCCAGATAAGTCTAATACCGTTAATTAAATTTTTGGGATGATTTCGTATGAAAATTATACATACCATAGCCATGTGGAGAGATTTTTATACCACACTGGACCTCATTCGCCAATCGTAAACAGAAAAGGCAAAGATTCCTTATCTCTTGTATACAAATTACACAATCCATAAAGGCTGTCACGTAATACGTTTTTTTTTATTGTTTTATCAATATTATCACGTGGCTAAATGTTGTTGGGTTTACAATGGGTGAATGAGGTCCCTTTGGTGTTAGGAAGTTGTTTTCCTCTAAATCGGAACTTAATATTAACGATAATTAGATTTTGTAACTTTTTAGCTAGAAAATTAAATGTAGTGTAAGAAAGAAGTGCGATTTGACATAAATAGAGTAAAAATGTTTATCATTTTAAAAATCCGGAACAACCTATTTTTGTAAATGAGAAGAAAAGTATTTGTTTTATTTATTAGCAGAGGGATTTTAAACAGTAATTAGTTAAATAATAATAATAATAATAATCTTTATTATCCGTAAGGAAATTTGTCTTACAATTAGTGCATTACACCAAACAAAAAACATTATAACTATAAGAAACCAAAATGTACATTCACACCAGACTCACTCATAATTTACATGTGACAAAGTTTATACCAGATTGTTCTTATTTAATGATTTGATTGCCAGGGGAACAAAAGAGTGTTTATATCTGTTTGTCTTTGCTATCGATGTCTTGTATCTCTTTTGTGATGGTAAAATCACAAAATCCTGACACAAAGAGTGATTCTTTATTTCGAGGATCTTGTTAGCTTTTTTTATAGATGTTTGTCTCAAACAACTGCCCAAATGGGGTTTGTTTTTTTGCCAATGATTTTGCCAGCAGCATTTAGGATTCTATGAAGTTTATTTTTATTTTTAATGCTCAGATTGCCATACCAGGCAGTGATATTGAAACTTAAAATATTGCAGATGTGAGCGTGATAAAACATAGCCAAGGCCTTTTCGCTAACATTAAACGAGGACAGTTTTCTTAGTAATCGTAATCTTTGCTGCCCTTTTTTGCTGATATAATCAGTATTTGCAGTAAAATTTAGTTTATTGTCTAGGATAGTACCAAGGTATTTAAAGGTTTGCACAATTTCAATAGTTTCTCCAGCTACAGAAACACTATCGTTAGTAGATTTTTCATATAAAATTCGGAACAAATTTGACGACGATTTGTAAAAAATTAAAATAATGTAGGTCGATTTCTTTTTCAAAACAAAATCCGGAACCTTCTTTACTGATAAAAAAAAACAAACTTTTGTTATGTTTCAGCAAGAAAATTAAATGTAATATAGTCTAAGAAGTGATTTTCAGTAATCGTTTCTAGTAAATTACTTTCTTATTTTAAAATTCTGAAAAACCTATTGTCGATATTTTTGAGAAAAAAAAAGGCATTTGAAATAAAATTGTTTTAAGTTTAAAATACGGAACTATTTGATATTGATAATTAAGAGACCACTTGTCCAAGAATATAAGTGTAATGTAAGTCAATTATGCAATAAAAAAACAACAACATCTGACATAATTTATTTTTATAAAACAATATCGGAACAATTTAATAGTTAATTAAACATAAGTCTGAATAGAGATTTTCTTTGCATTTATATGCCATTTACATTTTTAAATAACCGGAACGACGTTTAAGGACGGAAATGTAATATAAGTTTAAAGAGCAAGAAAACATTCGTTGACATTGATTTGTTTTTCACAAAAACATTCATTACAACTTATTACAGATAATAATTATAATAATTATTGCTTTTATAGAGCGATACTTTCATGCTTATAGCATGCTCAGAGCGTTATGGTCCAATCTCATTTGTGGACCGGGGGGGGGGTATCCTGGAGAAGGTTTTCCGTGCAGCCTTTAGGCAACACAACTCTGCTCGAGTCGGGTGTCGAACCTCGAGCCCCCTTCATAGGTAGCCAAGCCAAGTTCAAGCGTACGTAGTCTTTCGACCACGATTCCAACTTAAAACTAATGCAATGTTTCGGAAGGAACATAGAAGATTAAAATAGATTTTCAATATCTTTTATTGCTGTTGCTTCTAAATGTGAAGAACAGACAAACGAACAGATAAAACGCACAAAAATTAAATCTGAATATTTGAAAATTTTGAGGGAACTAGTTTGGTATTGTGACTAGCTGTAACCGTCACGCTACTGCACGAAATTCGCTGCACAAAAAGTCCGTTTTAAAAAATGTGCGTAATATTTACATGCTAAGTGCATTCTTAGCCTTTATAAACAAACATGAGTGATTTCTTTTAATTTTAGCAGCTAGTTGACAAAAATATAACTAATATTTATATTTGTTGTGAACATTTCTTGTACATTTGATAAATATATTTGGCATAGTGATACTGAAAATACACAAAAAATACCGTTCTTTATTGATATATTGTAACATTATCTCCCTTACAATTGTGTATTGTTTAAGAATTGCTGTATTTTTATGAAAAAAATATTTCAAAATATAGTTAAACTAAACGAAAAAACAATTAACCTATACAATCTCTTTGTAATTTTTTTTTTGGGGGGGGGGGGGGGGGGGGGCGGGCTGACCTAGACCGTGCTAATCATCCGGCTGTATGCCTACGGTTCGATCAAATTCTTTTAACATTGTAGAAATTATTTATTGATAATTGATAATAAAATCAGTAATAAGAAAAGATGTTTCTCACATTAAACGTTATTGCAAGATAAAATTCGAAAAATAAAGATGTCTAAATAAATATATTTGCTTGTATTTTTTTCCTTGAATTAAAATCTTTAGAAAAATTATATTAACTTATTATGTAACGGAAAATTTTACTTATACCGGTAAAGTTTAAAATGTCATTAAAGAAAATTAGTTTGGAATTTCACATTTAGATCTAGTAACCAAATAAAAAGAAACGAATTTGTTGGAGTTTTATGAAACATTTAACCAGTGTAACTATTTTAGTGTAAAGTACATGCTTGACTAACCATACCAAAATGTTATTTTCTTGTCTAACCATTCAACATAAAACCAACACTATTCCATAACTGTTAAACTCAGAAGGAAAAAAAAGTCAGGTGGTCTTGTCATTATTGACTACACTCTACAGTGCTACCTACATGTGTACGTCTATCTAACAAGGTTGTTAAAATCAGTCGGACACACAGTCTATTTACTTTTTGGGCAGGGAGTGTGTAACTATTTAATTGTAAAGATAGATCAACAAACATGCTTGACTAACCATTCCAGTTAGTTTCTTGTTTGACCACTCGACATTAAGCAAATGGTGACCGCTCATTTCATCCCCGGTCACTTCATCTCCGGTCACTTTATCCCCGGTCACTTAAGCCCCTGGTCATTTCATCCCCAATTAAATTTTTTTTCATTGTTTAATTGTGCTGTTTAAGCTTTGAATTTAAACCAGTGGTTCCCAAACTTTTTTGTCTCGTAGACCCCTTGACATGTTTTCTGGTTATCGGTAGACCCCCTGCTTAACTTTCAAATTTTTGCAAATTCAACATTTTTAAAACTAATTTCTATCTGTACAAAAAGTAAAGTAAAGTTCCCCTCTCAGACCTTGTGGTCTATAGGGCAGATGATGTAAAGGTCATCTGTTTCTGTGGCATACGATTATCGAGGGTGTCATGTGGCCAGCACAACGACCAACAGCCTTTACTTTCCCCAACTAATGTCAGGTACCCATTAGAGCTGGGTGGCCTCAGAGGCGCCAAAAAAGATCCCGAAATTAAAAATCCAAGTTTTCAACAGAATTCAAACTCGGGACCCCCGGTTCAGAAGCCAAACACTTTACCGCTCAGCCAAAACGCCTCCTAATTTCTATCTGTAGAGAGTTGAAAAGTGAAAAAGTAATTTAAAGCTACATATTAGAGATTTTAGCGATCTCTCTTTTTTATTGATAAAATTCAAAACCAATTAAAATAGCAATATGTAGGCCTATTGCTGGAATCTCCAAACACAATGGCCTTAAGTATCATCGTAAGAGTTTTCGCAAAGAGCAGTTTCTCGTGTCTATCTTGATGTTTCACGTGTTGCTCGAATATTGAGTCTGCGAAGATGTTATCACTATTGGGAGAAAGAGCGAAGGCGAGTGACTGTCGCCTCAACCAGTAAGATTCGAGCAGGAAGCGCTCATTAGTCTTGGCTACCCACCTAGCAGAAGTAAAACTGAATTCAAAACTCTCCCCTTCTTGCAACTCAAACATGGGAACGTTTTTGTGGGTTAACTTGAGGAAAAATAAGGAGCCGGCGACCATAATGCAGTTTGCAGCACACACCACTACATCCTGTCAGAACCTGTGACGCTGCTGAGCCCAAACTTATATATGTCGTTTGCAAAGAATTACATATGAAGCTTTTAATTTTATAACTCATGCCACCGAAGCAACCTTGAACTGTATTGTTGCTTAAAGAAATTATTTTAATAATATCAGATGTGGGTTTGTGTAAAACAGGTTTTAAAACTACAACGGCTGGTAAAAATCAATGTTTTACCTAAGGTGTTTTCCGCAATTTGCCATAAATAAGTAAATTTCCCCTTTCAGACATAGTGATGATGTTATGGTCATCTGTTTCTTTGGCCAACGGTTAACGAGCAGGGTGTCAAGTGGGCAGAACAACGACCAACCACCTTTACTTTTACTAACATAATTCAGGTACCCATTCGAGATGGGTGGACTCTGGGGAGCCCTGAAAATCCTGAAATTCAAAATTCACAGAGATTCGAACCCAGGACCCCAATTACGGAAGCCAAGCGCTTAACCACTACCACCACACCTTTATTTTGCTATAAGTGAACAGATATTGTAAGACTCATAAACCACCATCTTTTCTACATGATGTTGAATAGAGATTTTGTGGGTCTATTCTGAACTTTATCTTTGAATGTTCAAAAGTTTTTCAAATCTATATCTTTTTATCTGGGTGATATTGTCGCAGATGATCCTCAAGCGTAATTAGTTTCATATCGTCATAAAAAAGGCAATCGGTAACTGCTTGGTTGACAAGGAAAGAATAAACAATTTTATATAATCAACGCTAGACAGTCTACATTTCTTTTTGTTAAACATTATTTACATGAAGACAAAATTAAGTTATTTTAATAAGTATTGAAATTAAATACAACAATTTTTCGTTTCAATAGCAGGATAAATATTTAAATGATTAACTAAGTAACAAATTATATATAGTGTGAAGAATTACATTAAATTAATGGGATGTAAAAATTAAAGTCACGACCTGCTTATTTGAAATCTATTATCATAGACCCCCTTGGACATCTCATGGACCCCCAATTTGTTTTTTCACTTTCGTAGACCCCTTGAAAGTCTTCGTAGACCCCTGGGGGTCTATATAGACCACTTTGGGAATCACTGCTTTAAACCCTCATTTCATCTAATATATAAATATATATATTGTACATCTGGGTGAGACTTATGGCGGTTTGTGCCATATAGAGAATAATTTTTGATAATATGACTTAGCAAAGATTAAGTCATTATACCACTCAGCCATACATCCCACGCCTCCTCATTTAAAGCACATTTGTGTAAAATGAAACATTAAAAATCGTGGGAACAGAAACTGATCAGTGCCACAAAGAATTGTATTTTTTTACGACACGTCTTTTTCACTAGGTTTCAAAAGACTGGCTAATTAAATCAACAAAGCTTCAAGACAAATGTAAAGAAATAAAAGAATAAGAATCGTGGGAACAGAACCTGGTCAGCGCTACCCGCGCAAACAAAAGTGGAGAACAAAAGAATAGACAAAGCCGTTGGTCACATTGTTTGTGCGCTCCATCTGGACATTTACATCAACCTGATTTAATAGAACACTTAGACCCACGGTAAGACACTTCAATGTTACACCGTATTGAATTTATATTGAAATTTTCATGCTTCAAGACAAATGTAAAGAAATAAAAGAATAAGAATCGTGGGAACAGAGCCTGGTCAGCGCTACCAGCGCAAACAAAAGTGGAGAACAAAAGAATGGACAAAGCCGTTGGTCACATTGTTTGTGCGCTCCATCTGGACATCTACATCAACTTGATTTGGTCAGGACGCTAAGAGACACAATAAGACACTTCAATGTTACACCGTATTGAATTTATATTGAAGATGGCCACCTCCATGCATAAATAACACTATATACTCTAAAGTCACACAGTCGAATTCGAGCTGTCTGTATTTACTGGTGAGTGTAGCGCTTTTTCAAGACTAATTTCTTCACAATGAAAACTTGGATAACTTTAGGATTAATGAAAAAGAGAGTGAATAATAAATTCAAATATGTTTATATTCTGAAGAGAGGAAAACCAATTAGAAAGGTAATTATGGTAAATTTAAAAAACAACATTTGTTACATTAATGAAACTGTTTTGTGACTGATTTTACATTTGATAAAATAAATTTAAAAATAATCTCTAAGTAACATATGAAGATTTTCAAATGTAACTACTCTAGAAGCACTGGGTGTAGTGGACTTGATGAGATGGATGGAGGGAATTTTATGTAAAAAATCACACAATTTATGTACACAAATATTTACTCATTTTAAGAACATACTAAGTAACATTAAAACAATGGCGAAACCTCATCCCTTCCATTATCGCTACCGAAACTGAAACGGCATGATATTTAACGATCCCCACTAATATAATTCGCTTGTGAATTCTAGTATCTTTTACCTTGAACTGAACGGCCTCGCTCTGTCTCTTTATTTATCTCATTCTCTCTGTTGAGCAGGGTTTCTCAACTAGATCTATAGGCCGAAAACAAAATTCGTTGGTAGGCCTACCTCTTCTTTGCGGCAGCTAGGGTGTCTGGGGGAGCGCAACAAGCTTTTCAGCGAGGTTTGGGTCGAAGCCAGCTTTTTCATGCATTCTCAGTAGTACAAATACATTCTTCTAACGTCTACAGCTCACCATCCATCAAATCCATCATATTTAAAAAGGCAGGTCCAATTTATATATATAATTCTCTTCGTGGCCTAACCTGGCAAGACAATACGATGAAAAAGTCATGGAAAGATAACTCTTTTATTTCTGCAAGTAGGACTATAGTTACCTTACTTAACTTTCGCGTGACAGAGAGTGTGGCTCAGAAAGAAAAAGAGGGGGGTATGCTACGCCGCGGGTAAAATAAGTTAGGGGCAAGGGACGATACTAAAGTGTGAGTGACAATCGAGGCACATGTTGTGTAATTTATGTCTTTATTTTGTGTATTTGTAAAAAGATTAACTTAATATTAAGGTCTTTTGTAGTAGGCAAGTTTTGATCATGCATGTTAATCAGTCACTTAAACTCTGCTAAGTCGTTGGTTTTCTTGACTGATTTAAGCAGCCATTCTCTAATGGCATTAAGGAAGAAGTAGCACTTGTAATAATTTTTCCTAGCATATGTTACAGAAATGTGCCTCTATCTTTGAGTCTTTCAGAATTTTGGCACTATAACGATTGGTTTCGGTTCATAGATCTTGAACTTATAATAGTATTTATTTATAATTTAAATAATAGTAATTACATCCAAATATTATTAAAATCCTTTTTGGAAGTTTTATTGTGTATGTGTTAACAATGTCTGTATTATTTTTTCGAAACTTGGTTTCTTTTCAATAATAATTCTGCTAAAAGCAGAGGAAAATATAGTTCTTACCATACGGATAATTTTAATAGTTCTTAATAAAAAATAAATAAATCAGGTTTTCTTATCTTTTTTTTTAACTTCTGAAATAAGACGTTACTCCAAAAAGAAGCTGACTACGTCGTAAACGTGTCAATCTAGTCATGCATGTTAATCAACGAGTTAACTTTGCCAAGTGTCCTGGTTAGGATCTTGTGTATTGTGTACAGCCTACAGTACCTCACTCTAGTCTAAACTAGCCAAGGGACATTACAATTAAATACAATACACTTGATAAGCCTTCAACTGGTATTTATTTACAAATGGGTTGCTCGTCTTGTCTCACTATCCGTCGTTACTTATCAGTCTCTATCAATATCTTTCTTTCTCTCAGTCCTAGCCATCTTGTTCTTCTTTATGTACCCTTATTCTGCAAACGTCATTCGTCTGTCTATGTCACTAATACCTTCGCTAAAAACAATGCAAATTATATTTATTTACGAACCAAACATAATCTCTAAGCTAAACTAGGTCACTACATTTTCTTCCCCCTTTTCTAAAAAGAAATGGTGTAACAATTTTTTAAAACTCTAGTCGTATGTCTTTACAATAGCAAGGAAAAACTTTTTGAGAAAAAAAAATACAATAAATATGGGCAAAGATTAAGCAACATGTAAATTTTCTGGAGTCACTGACATCTCAGTAAGATAAGTTCACTGGCATTGAGGAAAGTAAGTTCATAGTCATTTTATGTAACAAGTCCTTTGACCACTTCCAAGACAAATTCAGTATCACACTATCAACTATCAATGAATCTTCATATAATAACTATAATAATGTCGCTGCCAAAAAATCACAATTTATAAACGTCCATAAAGTCTCTGACACACAGTTCAATAGTAAGATTGCTGGTGAATGTAGTACGTAACGTAACACACTTCAAAGTACACATGTCAAGTAAAAGTGTGAGTGTGAAAAATTACGTTGACGATTCACAATGTAGTTATCACAAGTTACGCTGTACGAGGATAAGGTCGTCACGTGCAAGTCACAATAACGTTGTTTCTGATGCCAAGTACAATTTCACTGTTCATCTTCAACGACATGCAACACCGAGACGCATCACAACTGCACATTTTCCTATTTTGGAAACAGATAACAAAACATCCATTAACTACTTAATACAATTTTTAAACAGTGATACTTGAGGCACCCATACATTTCCAATCCATAAATAGATTTAAGTTTGTGTATTTCTTTGCTTACCATTTCCTTTGGAATCTACGATTTACAAATGATCGATGAGATGATGAACACAAATAAAATAAAATAAAAATACTTCTGGTCATACTTACTTTCCCGTAAATTCTGTTTTTATCTCCCTTAAATTATAATTCTTCAAATTATTTCCTTTTCTCATCACTATATAATATTCTTATAAGTGGCATGTTATAGAGCACAAATCAACAGCATAACATGTACGATTTGTTATTTATAGTTATGATATATTAATGAAATAACTTCTTAACCCTTAAATTGCTGAGCTTTTTTTTTTACAATAAGTACATACAATTGAATTACAATTTTAATGTTTAGAACAAGCATGTCAAACTCATTAAGGTGTATGGGCCACATAAAAACTTACTATGACCTGAGGGGCCGCAGCAAAAAAATCAGTTGCTAAACAGCCTACTAGTTTTATGTAAATTAGAAACAATACAATAGAATACAATAATTAATGGCATATCTGTCCCATAGTTAGCTAAATTTGTAGTACTATTTGGTAATTAAAAATTATTATGATTACGCATTATTATCTTTGTCCTGATGCTTGACATCTTTTCTGGGATACACGTTTATTAATGTCAGGTTGAAAGTTTGTTTGCCATTGACACTTTAATCACTGATGACAAATTTTGAACTGATAATCTCGAACGGTGAGGTGTTTCTGTAGCTTTCATTATGGACAAGAACTGCTCACAGAGATCGGTGCTTGCAAACATAGCAAGAGTTCTGGCTGCAAATTTCCGCAATTCAATGTACTTCTCAGGTAAATAACTGTAAAGTTTTGGTTAGTCAATTCTACATTCTTCGATTTCAACAAAGAATCTGACAGCTATTCTATCAGCTCTAGTTGCACATTACCAGCAGCATTTTCAGAATCAAATGAGAATGGAGATACTAACAACGAAAATTCTTGCTCGTAGGAAACGAAGTCACGAAAACGGTCATTGAAAGCATCTACTAACGATTCCAGGTGTAGGACATATTTACCAAATGTTTGCAGCCGTATTTAATCTTTTTAGTTCCTGTACGTTGAGAAGTGAACAAAGTTTTCTCTTTATATTTGGTTTATCCAGTCGTAACTTGTTTGAAAGTACCTCACATGATTACACGCAGTTGTGACAATTTTATCTTTACTTAGAAGTTTCAAATTCAAGTCTTGCAGGTGACCAGTGAGATCAACTGCTAATACCAAATCTGAACCCATTCGTCAGTTTGGAAATGTTCAACAGGTTCACCTTTCATGTTCAGAAGCATACAATTTTCTCACGCAGTGCAAAAAATCTCTTCAATACTTTATGACATGAGAGCCATCGCACTTCTGTGTAGTAGGGAACACACAATCAAATTCGTGTCATCCAGAAACTTTGAACATTGGCGATGATTTAAAGAGAGCGACTGAAACCAGTCTTATGACATATTGCAACTGTAATTGATTTGCACACATAATGTTTATTGGTGAATGATGAACTGAAAATTAGCAAACCTAATTTTTAAAATCACTTATGCAAGAATTTTTTTAAAAAAGTAAACATTTGTTCGTGTGTAAATATAGTACTTAGTATAACAGAACTTACATAACTTAGCAATACAAATATAAAAACAAAAATTTTCTACAAAAAATCTACAACCGTTTGCATAAATGTGTTAAGGATATGGAGATCAGTCGTCTCCCTTACTAAAAAGAGCCTCAAGTGTTTGAGTGTTTAATAGTTGATAGTTGTAAAAGTGGTGTATTTTTATGAAAAAACTGCTTGCGTAAGTGATTTAAAAAATTAGATTTTTCGCTTTCAGAAAAGAAAAAAGTAGCCGTTGCATCAGAAATATTGTGATGCCGGATTTTCACTATCTATTCTAGTTTACGAGATCTAAACGGGACGGACGGACAGACATTTCACACAAAACTAATAGCGTCTTTTTCCCTTTCGGGGGCCGCTAAAAATGGGTAATCCTTTAAGGAAAATCTATAACGTGAGTGTATGTGTGTGTAAAAAATTTCAATATCCATTTATTGGGAAAATTGGTCTCTTACAAATACGTATTTTCCTGGAAGCAGAGGAAATTCTGTAGAGTTCTTACTATTAGTATTATCTTAACAATTCTTAATAAAACAATGACGGCTACCTTACCACCCCCTTTTTTTTACACAACCAAAGTAGATGGGGTAAGGTCCATTATATGCGTCGTCGTTACTCTCTGATCCTACTATTTATCTATCAATCTTTTTCTGTATAGTTGATGGTCGGGGGGTGGGGGCTTTTTGGTAACGTTTACTACCTCACCCTCAAAGTTGAATTTATATTTACTAAGGATTTATATTTTGCTGAATTTTAAATTAGAGATGGGTATCGACAAAACATATATTAAATATTTTTTAAAATAATATTAACAATTATTCTAAAGGGTTGGTGGCGGAGGTGAGGCAGTTAGCGGGGAATCATCTTTACCTCCCATCAGGGCCGCCGCTACCTATTGTGCAATGTGTGCATTGCACGCAGGCGGCCGACTTTAGGGGGCGGCCAAATCATTATTCCAAGGTTACTTTAAAAAAAATATTAGTCAAATAAAAAAAAATTCTTAAATATTTTATATAAATTCTAATTATTCCATTTTCCTTTGAAAATATAAACGATATTCGTACATAAGAAATTATTTTGGAAACTAGAACTAAAAAATAGAGCAGTGTACGAGGGAATCCCACGGGTTTTTCCATAGGCACCTACTCATTTCTGGCCATGAATTTTCGAGATTGTAATTTTCGATTGAGTCGAATAGCCCGCACTATAAATAGATCTATTACTGGACTTATCATTTTGTCTTTCCCTCGCTTCGACAGGACTTTTTCCATTGATATATATATAGATTGCAATCAGATTTCCCGTAAAAATATAATAGAATGAAATGGCGAAAATTTTGCCAGTCTGTCAGCGTGCTAGACAAGGTAATAGCGAATGTTCCAAACTCCGCGAGCTTATAAAGACATAGGGGCGAAGAGATTAAAAGAGAGGGGTGGATGTTGGCAGCTTACGAAATTAATAATAATTAATAATAATAATTTTATTTATAAAGCGCTGTTAACAAACAAACTGTAGGCTCAAGGCGCTGTAAAAACATTATAAACACAAAGTTTAAAGTTAAAATTAAAAGTTTAAGATTATAAATTCGCACATAGGGAGTCAAGAAAAGGGTGGAGGAAAGAGTATGTGCAAGGAGTGAATGTGCCAAGAAGAGAGGGGGCGGGATAGGTGTCACAGGTAATTACTGGTCAAGGGGAGATGTGTCAACCAAATTACCCCTACCCCATTTCTAAAAATATATCTTTTAAAGTATTTTAGTTTGTTCGGATATATTCTTTTTTTTTTAGCGGCCTACAAAAGGGGAAAACACGCTATTAGTTTTGTGTGGCCTGTCTGTCCGTCCGTCCCGTTTAGATCTCAGAAACAAAAGGAGAAAATCAAAATCGGACATCATGATATTTTAGATCATTAAAAGTTCTAATGCAATTTTATTAGCAACGGCTACTTTATTCTTTTCTGAAAGCGAAAAAATCTATTTTTTTGAAAATCAATTATGCAAGCAGTTTTTTTTTTCATAAAAAAGAATACACTATTTTTTACAACTATCTATATTATAAAGTAGAATGTGTGGTGTATGTATGTATGTTACTTATAGACATCAAAACCGCTTGACCAATCTTGATAAAACTAGGCAGGAATGTTCCTTGGGTACAAACTTAGACCGTAGTGTATGTATTTAAGCCCTAAAACAAACTTAAGACCCTCAAAAAAAATAAAGTTGTCCGACTCTATTACAACTATAGTATTTTATGGATCTAGGCCATGTCTACAATGTTGACATGAGAAAAGATAGAAAGGATTTAGACCTAGATCTAATTTTAAGAAATACACTTTGCGCACATAGTTTTTTACTTTGACACATGAAAATACAAAAGAAGATCCATTGATTTCATTATATAATAAAATTAACCTTCAATTTTGTGTTTCAAAAGCATTTTTTACATTAATTAGTTCCTTATATCTGTGATTACAGATTTCCTGACGAACATTCTTTCATTAGACAATACCGTAATGAATCGCGTACTAAATATTAATTCGTTTAATTGTTTACTTTATAATCCCATCCCTAGATCTAAAACTCTAATTCAACTCTAAGATGATAAAACTTCTCTTCGCACAGATAGTTTTATACTTTAACACATAAACATATTAATTAAAGTCCATTCATTTCATATTTTGATCAAATAAACATTCAAATGTGGTTTTCTAAAGCTACATTCGTTTACGAAAGCTGCGAAGCCGAGTTGAGATAGGCGTAGATCTATATTCATTCATGAATCGCGTACTAAAAATTATTTCGTTTAATTGTTCACTTTATAATCCCATTCATTTAACAAAGCTATCGCTCTTTTCGTTTTTAATAGGATAAGAATGTATCGACTTCGGGTAAACCCATTTTCGCAAAATTAATTTTATTTTCGTAGCGAAAGAGAAATAACGTGAAAGGATCATTATCTACGTTTAACATACATCTAAATCCAATCCACTAGATTATTCAAAAGCATTTTTTACATAAATTAGTTCCTGATATCTGTGACTACAGATTTCCTGGCGAACATTCTTTCATTAGACATTACTATTACCAAATGGTTACACATTAACACATCTCTCTACTGAGTCTCTTCCTAGGCCTAGGTCTAAAACTCTTATTGAACTCTAAGATAATAAAACTTCTTTTCGCAAAGATAGTTTTATGCTTTAACACATAAACATACTAATTATTGTCCATTCATTTCATATTTTAATCAAATTAACATTCAAATTTGTTTTTCTAAAACATTTTTAATACATTCGTTCGCTAAAGCTGCGTAGCCGTTTTGAGATAGGCCTATATTCATTCATGAAAAAAAAAAAGCACTCATGCTCAGCACAGAATGAACTCTATAAAAGCCAATTTTTAACTCTAGATTAGTCATCATTAGTGTTGATTTAGATCTATGTCTACCTCAAGATTTACTTTATACTTTAACACATGAACATACAAAATTAAGTCTATTCATCTCAAATTTTAATCAAATATGTAGGCCTACAAGCAAATGTTTTAATTTGAAAAAAAAAAAAAGATTTAAGCCTATTAGCTATTTGGATTTGATAGCTTCATTTACACCATTTTTACATTGACACATTCGCTTTACTTATTACATTATTATTTCGTTTAATTGTTACAAAACACTCTCAGTGACTATATCGAAAGTAATGCGCAAATAAAGACCCGCGGGTCGCGGGTAAAATAGAGTCTATGTCTAGTTATTAATATAACAAACACCGGAGGCTTTTTAGTAAGGGAGATGACCATTTACCATTTTTTTAAACACATTTATGCATTGGTTTGAGATTTTTAGTAAAAAATATTTTTTTTACAATTGTATTGCTAAGTTATACTGTCTTACTAAATACTATATTTACAAAAAAATTTTTTACTTTTTTTTAAAAGAGAAATAATCTATTTACTATGCAAATAAGTTGGACATAATTTAAAACAACATTTAATAAGTAGTTTTTCATATTATCGCGTGAACTGCACTACGCACAAGAAAACACGGAACACAAAACTAAAGGAATTTTTTTTTACGGAAATATTTTCTTTCTTGAGGCTTTGAATAAGAGACTGACCCTTTACCAAACAATTGGATCAATTAGAAACTCGTTATAAGACATCAGTTAGGCCAGGTTCACATCTAACTACCATTCACTTTCACCTACCCTTTGTCTGCTGGACCTTTGGGGCACCACACAGGATCTGTCAAACTTCTTTCTCCATTCTTCTCTGTCATTTGCCTTTGCTATAATTTCATTATGATATTCTTTTTGAAAACATTGATACCTGCCTTTTTTTCCTGCCTGGGTGGACCCCCCACTTCGGGGGGCCGATTTTGAGTTTGTTTCTACACAAACTGTCTTAGTAACCTTGTTTTTAATGGAAAGAAATCGAAGAAGGTCATCCAGTGAGCTCAGCAGAACTCACGTATAATGAAAAGGGGGGGGGAGCATGTCATTACCATTCAGTAATCTAACTTATTATATATTCATAAAATAAGCAAAACCTGTATAAAAGAAACAAAAAAAAAAAAAGAAACAATTCGCTGGATGGTGTGAGATAAACATTGTTATAAAATCTTCTTTAGTAGGCTATTAATTATCGTCAAATTATATCTCGCGCCAAAACGTCTCCTGCGCCAAAAACGGTCGCGATAAAACGTACCGCCTTACACAAAGTAAGGGTCTGTCGGTTAGGTTGGGGAGGAGACGATTGTATCTACTACAACTATATACAGGTCATTTTGCATGAGTTCTCTTCTTTTCATAACTGTCATTACATTCATAAAAAAAAAAATTAAAAAAAACAACTAAAATTTTTTTTTTCAGACATCTTTTTGTAGAAACTCACATCCATCAGCTTTAAAAGACTTTTTGAAGAGAAAACTAAAGAATCCTTTAACACAGAGAATCGGATTTCTTCACGGAATACATCAGGTTTTAAACATGGCTTCTATGTACTGCAGGAAGTTTATAGTACCAGAGATTAAAGAGTATTGCGGAACTGAGAGAGATAGAGACATTCTGAATCTTAAAATTGCATTTATATCACAGAAATTAAATCTCTTCGATTTAGATGATTTAGTTGAAGGAATTCACTACTTTGGCTGTAAAAAGGAAAATCTCAATAAAGAAATGTTCAGCGCTGTACAGTTTTTGAATAACCTAGATATACCACGTTGTCCATGTAATAATTCCATTTACTCTCACTACTACGAAAAGATGGAGAAATGTCTCACCAAAGACAATGTTGCCTTCAGTTCCGAATATTTAAGTTCTCAAAGACTACAGAACAAAAGATCATTTTTTCTTACACTCCAGAAAAGTAATAACACTCTGTTTGTAAAAAACCCTAAGCAATATAGCTGGAGATGAAAATAGTACAATAATGCTTGGTGTCTGTTTCTGTTAGCTAAGTTTTGATGTGTGCCTGTTTTAACATGTATTTATAGAGATATTTGATTCGATAGAGGATATTCTATTTGTTAAATTTACATTTAGGTCTACACATTTATTATTAATATATCCTTGCAAATAATAAACATTTTTGATTACTTTTATAGTTTGAGTACATGTATGACTGAAGACTCTGAGAAACACTTAAAGAAAATCTGTGTCACTGGTTTAATTTTAATTAAATCAATTAATTTTATCACTTAATAATATGGTGTAAATAAAAAAGGGCATAACAAGAATGATTGTTGTCTGTACAGAAGGATGATCTTACGACCACCAATCCCACTGCAAACGTAGGCGCTCTACTGTCGCGCGTGTCCCTCATCAGTGCTAAACAAAAGTCCAAATTTGCTAGCATTTTGTGGCTTGGAATCTGCCCAAAATTGTTTATAGCAGTTATGCTCAAAATACGGCCCGCGGGCCACATCCGACCCGGGACGTTGTTTAATACGGCCCGTCGAAATGTCGGCATAAAGTGTAGAAAATGAACTATAAAAAAAATGGAAAAATTTATCTTTACCTACGTTAGGGTCCTTCACTTTTCTCTGATGAATTGATACCATGACCTTTAACATTTGTGTGTTTATGAAATAGGACTCTGAATGTAGAAACTACCAGGGAAAGTGAACGGATCTTTTTTTTTTTTGTGGAACATGAAAATAAGCCAACATATTTTATTTGTATTTTATTTGTAAAGCTAGCTACAATGTTGCTTACAGTTTAAGTAGAGAAATGAAGCCATTTTCCGGCGTGTAAAAATATTCTTCATATAGGTTATAACTAATGTAAGTACTAGATCCTTATAGGGTTTTGTAGGCCTAGTTTCTGGTTAATTTCATTTCGTGTTTGTATCTTATTATTAATTTGGCCCGCGACATGAGTGTCGGAAATTAAAATGGCCTGTAGGTCGAATTAGGTTGGGCATTATTGTTTTATAGGGATAGTTTCAGTCCTTTTGAAAGGGAAAATTGTCATAAGTTGATTATAGTAAAGTAAAGTTCCACTTTCAGACATTGCGATCTACAGGGCAGAAGATTTAAAAGTCATCTGTTTCTTTGGCCAACGGTTAACGAGAAGGGTGTCATGTGACCAGCAAAACGACAAACCGCCTTTACTTTCCTCAACTAAAGTCAGGTACCCATTAGAGTTAGTTGAACTCACAGACACCTTAAAAATCCTGAAATTCAAAATCCAGTCTTCAATGAGATTCGAAGACGGGACCCCAGGTTCGGTAGTCAAACCTTAACCACTCAGCCCTCGCGCCCTCATGTTGATTATAAGGGCCCCCATATCTAAAAAAACAACTTTGGACCCTATCAAGTCTAAATGCGGGTAAAGAGAAAATGCTTTGTAGATGCCTGGAAAATGAATTTATGAAACTCAGACTGCAGACAACACTTGCTATTTTTAGCCTAATAGGGTGTCACGGGTAAATGTTTTACAAACATTGCGGTCAAACAGTACATTAGGCTTTGTACACAGTGATAAGCCTTGCCTTGTAGTTGTTGATGCCTAGTCTGACTTCGACATATTACTCTGGAGATGTCTGAGTTTCTTGTGCGGGTGTATTTAATTCAACTAACAAGAAGAAACACAACCGTTGTCTAACACAGATGAAGGTTTAATACTGAAAAGGCCACAGTCGAGTCTCTGTCTATAAAGCACGTTATCCCTATAGAATGCTAATACATATTTCTATAGGCAATTAGCCGTATTACTATTTATATTAACCACTTAGTGGTGTCTGTAGACTATTTTTATATATTAAAAAAACTCTTGTATATTTACAGATAAGTTCTCGTGACAAACTAGAGGAGAATATACTGCTAATGTTTAAAAAAAAAAACAACTTGAAGACAATATAATCGATAGAAAAAAATCAATTCAATAGCAACTGATGGAGCCAGAAATATGATAGGAAAAAAAAGAGGCAACTACGATTCTTTGGCATAAAATAAACCACCATATTTTTACGTTTCACTGCATAATACACCAAGTAGCGCTTTGTGTCCAAACATTTACGATCAATTCAAGATTTTCAACACCATCTTGTCAAAAGCACTCTACCGTCGTCAGTGAAAAGAATTCTTATTCAGACCTCCTTCTTTACAATGAAGTGCGATGGCTTTGTGCCTGAATTAATTAAATACATTCCTAAATGAAAGAAGCATTAATCCCCCTGAATTAGAGAACAACAAAGGGTTGCAAGCATTTTACTTTATGGTTGATTAAAAAGAGAAATCAAATGTGCTGAATCTAAAACTGAAAAGAAATGGAAACCCAGCCGATGTTTCGGTAGAAAAAATTGGTATGTTGTGAAGAAAAATTAATTCTTTTACAGAATATATTCAGAGGGGTCACTTATTTTATTATCTTTCTATAAATATAATTTTCTTCATGGCTCAAGAGTTTGAACGAGAAGAAGAAGAAGTAAAGGAAAAATCGCTCTTTTATTTCTGCGGATAGAGTTTTCACACGAAAAAAACGAGTAGGGAGGAGAACAAGTAGTATTCACACGTCGCTACGGATGGCTGCCTGGTCGTGCGGTTTGCGCACTGGACTGTAGAACCCTGCCCGCTTAGTGTTTGTAAAAATGTTTGTTTGTAAAATATTTTACATGTTTCGGATGTTCCTTCAGAGTTGAAGATAGTTTACTTCCTAGTCCAAATCTCCCGCAGGACGAAGGGGGATGGGAGCGGGCAGGGTTTGAACTCGGGACCATCGATAAATCCAAATGACAGTCCAGCGCGCAAACCGCACGACCAGGCAGTCATCCGTAGTGACGGGTGAAAAAATACTTGTTCTCCTTCCCCCCCCTCTTTTTTTCCTGAGCCGTGCTCTCTGTCGCCTCGATAGTTACTACAGAGTAGATGGCTTGTTCTCCCCCCGCCCTCTTTTTTACGTGAGGTAGAAATTTAAATAAAAGAGTGATCTTTCTTGGTTATAACGGTCCGGCCCTGCTATTTTGTGAATACTTGTTCTCCACCCCCCCCCCCCTTTTTTTTTCGTGGGGTGACTATCCGCAGAAATAAGAGAGTGATCTTTCCTTTACTTCTTCTTCTCGTCCAAACTCTTGAGTCACAAAGAGAATTATATATATATAGATATATATAATCTAATTTGTTTGGGAAAAACACTATTTATATAAAATAAATGTATATTTTTTTAATGGATGATTTGTTTATGTTTTTTTTTATCAGAAATGTTTATTTATGCTAGTACTATTTATTGTTAGCAAGAAAAAAAATGTGGCTCTTTAAAAACGTTGAAATTTTGTAAGTTGTAATTTTTGGCTCTTGCGACCCCTGGCCTAACCGCTACTATTAACGGAAGTGTCACGTTGAAGCCACGGGAGATGGAATTACGTCTCCTACCCGTCACCATCTCCAGTCGTCCTGCGGGAAATTTGAGCTAGAATGTAATACTCATTTCTGTAGGAATTTCTGACACTCCAAAAAAAATCAGGACTTGTATAGTTGACTTGTAGCAGAATGCCATTTTACCTCATTAAACAGAGGTGTTTCTGAATATAGTGAAAAATAAGAACGCTTCTGTTTAAGAAAAACAAAACAAAACAAAAAAAAAACTGGCCACCTGATGATTCGATATAATATACTACTGGATTTTTTTTTTTACAACATACTTTTAATGTAGAGATAATTTTAAATTTGTTGGCAAAAATTCAATTATTCGTGGCATTTATAATATGGTTCAATATCTTAACAGCAGATCATCATCCAACTCCATGTGAGTGAGACTCAAATTCTCGCTAGAAAAAAAAAAAACCTGGAAGGAAATCCTGCTGTTGTAATGCATGTAGGCCTAAGTGACCTGAATGTCCCTATACAGTCAAAAACTGGTGGCTTCCCAGATCTGTCAAGTATGGGGGACAAGGTTTCCTCCCCCTCCCCCAAGCGAAGTCGAAATTGGACCTGGACCAAAGTATGAATCAACTGGAAAGTGACCCGTCCCGCACAGCTTGATTAGGCCTGGGTAGCCCCCACCAGGAGAGACCAGGTCAAGTAGCGTCATGTGTTTACAGACTCTACTGGCTTTTTTGGGACTTGTCCCAGCACTCAAATCATATTTCTAATGCTATCGTTTGCCTTGTTGCTGGGAACTCACAGGATGCTCATAGGCCAAGGAGTCTGCAATGGTGTTGCAAGTTATGTACCCACTGAATTGCTACCAATTCTAAATAGCCTAACTACTGACAATGACACACACACAAATTAGTCACAAGTCATTTGTAACATGTGCAGGTCGTAAAAATATGCAAAAAAAGAGCATAGGTCAGAATCAAACTTTTGTTTGTAATACATATAATTTTTTTATATCTGAAAATATAATTTGCAAAATATTCTGTTTATTGTACTAAAATAAGATGAATCAATTGAAAATAAAACATCAAATACAAACCCATACAGAGTACATTTTAAAAATAATCATTACATTACAGTTAAGGCATATTAAAATTTCCAGAAAATATTCTATTGTAAATAGCTACCAATTATTAACTTCTATACAGATGATGCTATAAAAAGAGTAATACTTTTTGGTATACCACAAATCTTCCTACATATTCTTTTATTAAACAAAGCAATCTGTGTTGTTTATGTTGTACAATCAACTGTAGTTTATCAATATCAATGAGACTTGAGTAAAACTAACTATTTACTACAAGTAAACTTAATTGTGCAATTTAAGTGAGTGCAGCATTCCATTTCTTGTACACTGTACAAATATTGGTACAAAATATTTTGATAGTCAATAAAAAAAACTTATTAAACATTATGGTCTACTATTGTAGTAATTTGTTAACAACTCAACAAATCAATAAATATATATTATGAGTAAAGAAACAACACATTTTCAATAGTACTCTCAGGCATCTGACAATCCTTGATCAAAATAAGTACAACTAATGATATCTGTGATGAGCCTTCTGTATTGTAGTTATTGATGCCTGTCTGACTTCGACAAATTACTCTGGAGATGTCTGAGTTTCTTGTGTGGGTGTATTCAATGCGATTAATTAACAAGAACATAGACTCATACAAAGTAACAAGTGAAAAAGCTAAGTCCAAACCGTTAAACAATTCAGGTTTAATACTGAAAAGGCCACGAGTCTCTGTCTATAAATATGTGTTATCCCTAAAGAATCCTATCACCAACTGACTTTATGTCTCTAGGTAGTCTCTAACCCAACTAGTCGCTTTCAAAGTCTGTCAATAATGGTGCATCTCAAACTACTAATACTAAGTGTCTCACATATGATAATCAGTTGTTATTTTGATAATAGTAAATAACTTTTACAAGTACTGCCAGCACAAAAATAAACCTGAGGAATTACTGATTAAAGAAATTTGTTAAATTATCATTATCAGTTTATAATTTAGGCTGAGGTGATGCCACATGTCTGCCTCCATCAACAAAGATCATCTGGCCTGTTAAGAAGCTAGCTCGTTCAGATGCCAAAAAAACAATGGCATCAGCCACTTCTGAAGCTAAAACCATTCGGCCCAAGGGATGTAATGCTGGTGATGACTGGTACTTTTTAAACTGGTAGAACAAATAGAATTAAAACCAACAATAAAAAAAACAACAAGCAGATATTGTGCTGGTTTCTTTTAAAGTTTACCTAGTACACTACAAGATATGTATAAGAAAGGTTTGAATAATTACAAGGATGTAAGGGCAACTGATTTGTGTTTGTATTAAAATAGTTTGAAACTAATGGCAATGCTGTAAATAAGATATAGATATAAATTTGCTGGTGATGTTGTTATAGTGTGATCTAATATGCAAGTTTCACCCTTAAGTTGTATCCTTTCATGTAAATATCATGTGTACAAGTGGTGAAGATGCTTATTATTAACAATCATGGGTATTAAAAAACAACAAAAAACTTAATTTGTCAAAATATGATATAAAAAAAAAAGCTCCAAGCTACTATTCTGATGTTAAAATACTGGTACAAACAAAAAAATAATTAAAAAGTGTAAACAACTTTGAAAATACCATTCAAAGAAAATAATTTTCAAGATTATTAGGCCTGGGGAAAAAAAATATTTGGATGATCCTAACCATGATAATTTTCTGTTATTATGTATGATACAATGTAAAAATAACAACAACAAAAAAACAGAATAATAGTTTAATTTTTAAAAAATGTATGCTATTGTGGTAACTTACTTCTGAATATTTTTCTTCAGAAAAAGCTTCTTTTCCTCTCTTATACAGTTGACTAACTACAGAACCTGGACTGAAAAAAAAAAAAAGATAAAATTGTGTTTAGTTAAGTTGTCAACACATTTATTGAATGAGATTTAGAATACCCTGACAACATACTTATAACATACAGCATCTTTTTTTTTAAATGTCTTTCAAAACTGTTTATTCTGACGCTAATTATTCCAATTGTTAAAAAAATGTATTGCCATAAGTTAAAAGAGTCATATAGTAGGCTAGTTACTGAGACATCATGTCATCAATGAAAATTAAAATGAAAAAAACAGAAAAAAATTAATAAAATATGGACCATATAAACAAGAAGCTCAACTCTAAAGGATATTTTTTTTTTGTTGACATATTTTCTTTTTTCAAATACGATTTGCAAAAAACATTTAAAAAACACATAATTCAAAAAAAAATTTGTAACATGTTTTATATGAAGTTGTATTAATTAAATTGTACTTTATTCCATTTAAAAATGTGTGCAGTTTTATTATTTGATAAAGCTCAACCAATTGCACTTACTTGACAGAATTCACCCTAACACCATATGGAGCAAGTTCTGAAAATGAAGATAAATTGTAGATTTTAAGAAGACCTAATAGATTAAAAGCATTTTTTAGCACAAAAATGTCATTCCATTATTTGTTAGTCAAAGTAAACATACTAACCTAAAGCCAAAGATTTTGTGTAAGAATCAAGAGCAGCCTTGGACATACAATATACTATTGCTTTAGGGAACTGGAAATAAATTATAATGAACAACAATAACAAAAACTTAAAAATCTAACTGAGTCAAACTGCTGTAAATCAAGCTCTACTCACTTTACTATGCAAATGTTGTTTACTACTAACTTGCAGAATTATGTCAAAGGATATTTTTATAGTATTTTCATTACATTTTGTTTTGGACCCAGTAAGGAAAAATCTGCAATTGGTTTCGTGTTGTCTATCTGTTATGTTTAGATATTAAAAACTAAAATCCTTATTGAAAATATGATTTCACCATCACATGTGACATAATGTACTGAATTAGGTCAAGTTCTATCTCTGGGTGGGGGCGCAGCTGCTGAGTGGTTGTGTGCTTGGCTTCCAAACCTAGGGTCCTGGGTTCAAATCTCAGTGAAGACTGGGATTTTTAGGGCACCCCTGAATCCACCCAATTCTTAACCAATGGCCAAAGAAACATCTGCCCTAGGTCGGAAAGGGAAACTTACTATCTCTGGGTGGTACATCATTCTTTAAAAAGTGAGGATTCTGTTTTCTCTGTCTTGTCTCATATTACCTCTAATGGAAAGACATAGTGTGCCTTATATGATATTTTCTTCATATACAAAATGAAAAAAAAAAAATGCTGGTAACTTCCCATCACATTCTACCTTGTTTGGAGTCTACCCAGATATGGCATCCCATTAGGAACTAAGGGCAGAAGTTAATTTTTTGGTTCAAATTTTTTTTTTTTTCTGATTCAATTTACTTGTGGAGCACATGTCCATGTTTTTGTTCATCCAGCTTTCTAATTTAAGATGTTGATATAGTAGCATATTTGTAGTAGAAAACAAAAGATAATACATAAAAAGAACAGTTGTTCAAATTACTTTTACTTTCAATTTTTAAGCCATTGTTAAACTTTCAGAAACAAAACACTTACTGGTCTCTCACTCGCAATACTAGAAACATTGATGATGGTTCCTGTTAGAGTGAACAAATTAGAGACAGAATAAATGTTTTTCTATGAATTATGATGGTGAACATTTTAAGGATTGTTCAACAGTATTTTTTATACTTTTCACAAAATATAATGAGTTTGGCTGTATGGTAAAATAAAGAAAAATTTACATTTAAAATCACAGAGGAATCTGCTTAGTTTTATGTTGTAAGAAACAAAGAGTGTCTGGTTTATCAATGTTGATTAACAACAACTGAACTAGCTAAATTATATGCTACAAAACTACTTTCCTTGTCACTAAAATCCTGAAGGCTCATCATTTTGTATTTTATGTTTACATTTGTTTTCTTGTGTAGTGTTGTCTTTTTCAATTGTAAGAGATTTGTATTTTCTCTTCAAAGGATTAGGACTTGAGAAATGAAATATCCCATACTGTTTAAAGATTAGAAAATATCAATCTAACAAGTGATTATTTTTACATCACATTGCATTATGTCTGAAGTGTGGGTGACACTAGGCACATCGACAAAGCATTGACTATTAGTGCCTATACCAGTTAAAATATTTATTAGATACCTGTTGCACACATACAGTGCCATCTAGAAATCACTTGAATCAATAGCAGGATTGAAGGATTGATAAACATGTAAAGCACACTGGCTAGTTATGTGTGGGTTAAAAATGAACACAGGGTATGAACAAATTTTAATGTTTGATATGACTTATCAGAAACCAGACATAATTGACTTTCATTAACCAATTTTTTCAATAAAGAGAAACACAAAAATTATTTGAATTAAGCGGAATTCTGAGTTATGTTTGTTTTGAATTATCTAGATTCCACTGTATTTGTATTTTGAAGTACCAAAACATAGAGTTAATTTTGACATGAAAATAATCTCAACAAAAAAAATGTCAGCAAGTCATAATTTATAAATAAAACACAAAAATATTTTGTCAAATTTTTTAATTTCGAATGTTCCTACAGAATTGAAGATAATTTACTTCCTAGTCCAAACCTCACACAGGATGATGGAAGATGGCAGCGGGCAGGATATGAACCTGGGACCATTGACACATCCGAGCAACAATCCAGCAAGCATACTGCATGACCAGACAGCCATCCATAAAAATATAAATCACAGAAAATCTTGACATGCACATTTTAGTTTTTGATAAGATTACCTTTAGATTTAATCAAATGTGGCAAAGCTTGCTGAGTCAGAAAAAATACACTCTCCAGATTTGTACAAATTATCTGATGGTAGTCTTCTGGTTTAGCTGTGAAGGCATCACGCAATATGTTCATGCCTGCATTGTTCACCTGTTATCACAGGAAATACATTAGCCATATTATCATTATATCAATTATTTTACAATTTTAGACCTACACAATAAAAAATAAACTTTCAACAAACGTGCAGAAAAAAAAAAGACATATTTAACCCTTATACTAGCATGCTAATTAGGAAACTTAATAGTAATGTGTACATCTAGCTAGTTTTTTTTTATAGCAATGAGAAAAAATTAGTTAAATATTTTTTTTAATGTATGGATCCAAAAACAAAGTGAATTGTAGATTTTAATTTTAAATTTAGAAGAATAAACATTTTTTCAAAAGTGAACAAAATGTGATACCAACCAAAATGTCAATGCCACCAAATGCTGCAATAGTATTCTCAACAATTTTCTTCTGAACAGCTGATTCAGTGATATCTCCAATGGTTGTTTGAACCTGTGTTTAAAAGAAAAAAAAGGAAGTTTTTTTTTATTATCAATTTATACAATTAGGCAATTATCACTCTAATTCACTACCATTTCATATTAAACAAATTGTTCTGTTGCAATATTTTTTTAAAGTGATGTTTCTACTCTAGGTTTTTGAAAATACACTATAAATAGATGTCAATAAGCCAAATGAAAAAGAATAATGATATGGTACACCAATGTTCTTTTTGTCTATATTGTTAAAGTGAATATTTTTATTATCAATATCATATACAATTCTTACAGTGATATTATCTCCCTCTTTTAAACAATTGGCTGATACATTTTCTAAATTTTTCTTATCTCGCCCACAGAGCATCAAATTACAATTCTGTCTAGCAAATTCTAATGCGGTTGCTTCCCCTATTCCAGCACTTGCTCCTGGAAAAAAAGAAAGAAAAAAAAAGAGTATCAAAATGTAAGTAAAGTTCCCCTTTCTGACAATGCAATCTATAGGGCAGTTGATGTAATGGTAATCCGTTTCTGTGGCCCACAGTTAACAAGGGTGTCATATGGCCAGGACAATGACCAACTGCCTCTACTTTTCCTGAAATGATGTTAGGTACCCATTAGAGGTGGGTGGACTTAAGATCCCAAAATTAAAAATCCCAATCTTCACCAGGATCTGAACCCAGGACCCCTACTTTCGCAGCCAAGCATTTTACCACTCAGCCACCGCACCTCCATATCAAAATGTGTTCAAAGTTTTGTTAAAGAAAACAAAAGGTCCTAAACTCAGATGAAAAAAAGAAGAGTTTGATTATAAAAGTGATTATTAGTACAAAAGAGATAAAGATTTGGATAGTCTTTAATTAAAAATAAAAACAAAAAAACAACTGTGAAATTTTTTGCAGATTAATAATGAATCACATTAGGCTAAAGTAACATCATTAGTAAAATCCTTTAACTTAGAGACACTTTAGGACTGAATTTTGGATAGTCTTGAGCTTTTCTTGTATTGTCTCCTATGAACTCTATGAACTTAGTCACTCTCAATGACAGTCTCATAATGAATTCTGATAATTATAATAATTATATAAATAGACTATACTAACAGACATTTTTTGTTATCTTGGCTCCATCATATCCAACGATATTCTACTGGATAAAAATATAAACAACAGGATAGCCAAGGCATGGACATTTCAAGGCTGCAGAAAAGAATGTGCGACAACACCATGCTGACTGACAAGACCAAAAGCCCTGGTCTACCAGACCTGTGTGATGAGCACTCTGCAATACGTAATACATGGTCAACTCATGGCAGGGAAAAAGCTATATATCTTCCACCTCTGGTGCCTAAGGCGGATCTTTAAAATAAGGTGGCGAGATAAAATAACCAATGAGGAAGTGCTTTGAAGAGTAGGGTGTTATCAGCAGCAGACGCCTTTGTTGGCTTGGTCATGTTCACAGAATGCCACAAGGCAAGTTCTTTCACAAGACATTCTGTATGGTTATCTAAAGGAAGCAGGAAAGTCACTTGTATAAACTATGATTCTTCTTCTTCTTCTTCTAGCCAGATTTTTGCTGCTGAGCTGTGAGCTCTTTTGCAGACTGTGCCAAGAAAAAAATGAACTATGATAAAAGAGTCTCGGATTGAAAATATATATACAAAATACAATAGTAGTGGAAAGAAGGGTAAAAGTGCAACAGCACCAGGTGATAACAGATACCCAACCTGTGACTGCAGCTGCTGTGTATAGTGTATCAGGATTGGAAAAATATCACAGAGACAGAGCCATACCATGACAGAAAGACTCTTAGACTCTATTGGGTTTTAGCTCTATTATCTCTCTAGTCTAGCTCAAGACCGGACAGCATGGAGACAGACTGTATGTGCTGGTACGAACTTCGCCAAGTGCAAGAGAAACGAAGCTGCATCAGTCAAGAGAAAGAAGAAGAAAGCTGCCCTGTCAACTAGCCCTAAGTAAGTCAAATGCATATACATCCACAAACTGTGGCAAATTTTGTGCTCCAGAATTGGCTTCATCAGTCACACCAGATTCTGCTCTGTCTCAAGACGAAACCAAAGCCTCTGATTCACCTGGGCACATCCATTCATTGTCTTCCGAGACACAAAGAGACATTGACATATTATTATAATATAATAATATATAATCTAGATCTATCTCTCTAGTCATCATCTAGTTACTCTATTCTAGTAATCTCTACTGATAGACATATAGATCTAGTCATAATGATTATCAGCAAAATAAACACAAACAGGAATGAATATGATTAACTTAATAACTTAACTAGGATTCTAGGTCTAGATCTATTACTACTATTACTAGATCATATCTAGACCGTATTAGTATTAGTATTACTAGTATTAGCCTAATTAGCCTTTAGGGCCTACCAGTAATTATCACACATTTTCCTCGCAAATTTAAAAAGTTCTTGCAAGCCATGATGATTGGTAGATCTTAAGGCACATGGACTAGATCAGTAGTAGTACTAGTAGATCTAGATAGATCTATATAGAGTCTAGATAAATCTAGTCTAGTAGTAGTAGTAGTAGATTTAGATCTACTAAAAATGTAAACACGGATCAGCTGTCCGAAGCTAAATTAGGAAACGAGATATATTTTAGTAAAGCAGTTGAAAATTAATGTCCAACAAACTACATGTATAGCCTAGGTATCTCATTTCGCTTTTTAATAAAGGATTAGAACTTTAAAGCATCTCGATGACTATACTAGATTTATATGTAGTTTTTATATATTTCGACCATCGTGGTTCGATGATGATTCGACCACTTTCGTCATCTATGGAATGTGGACTTCGCACTGCGTTTTTGTGTCTCTTCACAGGCTGGTGAGACCTACGTTAGCCCGGAATGTTCGGCTACATACTGGGTATGTTATTCTAGGTTATTATTAGATAATGATGATCTATGATGTTTGTAAAATGTTTTACATATTTCAGATGTCCCATCAGATTTGAAGATAATTACATCCAAGCCAAGACCTCCCGCAGGACGACGGGGGATATTGGGAAAGTAGCGGGCCGGGTTCGAACCCGGGACAATCGATACCACCGAGTTAGGCCTACAGTCCAGATCGCAGACCACACGACTAGGCAGCAATCCTGACAATATTAATCAGTTTTAGTTTTACAAATTTGTTTAGCGCAAACATTCCTATCCAATATGAATTGTTAATTGTGATAGCAGTTTCTAGATAATAATGACCAATAGAGAGCAGGGCTTTACTCTTGTCATCAGGATCGGAGGCGAAAAACTAACAAGTGTTAAATGCTTTAATCAAATATCTCGGAGTTATCGTCTCAAACGAAGTAACGAGAACTGAATTACTGGCCAGAATTGTTCTTATAAAGCTCAAGGCAATTCGGAGAGACAAGAGTAAAGCTCTCAGCTCAAAAATCGAACTGATAATTGATGCGCGCCTTGGACATGGCGACATTACCTGAACGTGTGAGATTTCTTTACTTTTTAACAGCTAAATTAGAATGGAAGATTCTAGTTACAGTAGCACTCTAGGCATCACGTAGTAAGACCATTACAGTAGCACTCTAGGCATCACGTAGTAAGACCATTACAGTAGCACTCTAGGCATCACGTAGTAAGACCATTACAGTAGCACTCTAGGCATCACGTAGTAAGACCATTACAGTAGCACTCTAGGCATCACGTAGTAAGACCATTACAGTAGCACTCTAGGCATCACGTAGTAAGACCATTACAGTAGCACTCTAGGCATCACGTAGTAAGACCATTACAGTAGCACTCTAGGCATCACGTAGTAAGACCATTACAGTAGCACTCTAGGCATCACGTAGTAAGACCATTACAGTAGCACTCTAGGCATCACGTAGTAAGACCATATTACAAAATGTGGAAATCCGAAATAGGATCGCAAGTGCAATTGGGTTCCAAATATGAGCCAGTCAGTGAGCTATGACTTATATAAATATAGATGATCTGTCTATGCGTGAACACTCCAAATATGAGCCAGTCAGTGAGCTATGACTTATATAAATATAGATGATCTGTCTATGCGTGAACACTCCAAATATGAGCCAGTCAGTGAGCTATGACTTATATAAATATAGATGATCTGTCTATGCGTGAACACTCCAAATATGAGCCAGTCAGTGAGCTATGACTTATATAAATATAGATGATCTGTCTATGCGTGAACACTCCAAATATGAGCCAGTCAGTGAGCTATGACTTATATAAATATAGATAATCGGTCTATGCGTGAACACTCCAAATATGAGCCAGTCAGTGAGCTATGACTTATATAAATATAGATGATCTGTCTATGCGTGAACACTCCAAATATGAGCCAGTCAGTGAGCTATGACTTATATAAATATAGATGATCTGTCTATGCGTGAACACTCCAAATATGAGCCAGTCAGTGAGCTATGACTTATATAAATATAGATGATCTGTCTATGCGTGAACACTCCAAATATGAGCCAGTCAGTGAGCTATGACTTATATAAATATAGATGATCTGTCTATGCGTGAACACTCCAAATATGAGCCAGTCAGTGAGCTATGACTTATATAAATATAGATGATCTGTCTATGCGTGAACACTCCAAATATGAGCCAGTCAGTGAGCTATGACTTATATAAATATAGATGATCTGTCTATGCGTGAACACTCCAAATATGAGCCAGTCAGTGAGCTATGACTTATATAAATATAGATGATCTGTCTATGCGTGAACACTCCAAATATGAGCCAGTCAGTGAGCTATGACTTATATAAATATAGATGATCTGTCTATGCGTGAACACTCCAAATATGAGCCAGTCAGTGAGCTATGACTTATATAAATATAGATGATCGGTCTATGCGTGAACACTCCAAATATGAGCCAGTCAGTGAGCTATGACTTATATAAATATAGATGATTTGTCTATGCGTGAACACTCCAAATATGAGCCAGTCAGTGAGCTATGACTTATATAAATATAGATGATCGGTCTATGCGTGAACACTCCAAATATGAGCCAGTCAGTGAGCTATGACTTATATAAATATAGATGATCGGTCTATGCGTGAACACTCCAAATATGAGCCAGTCAGTGAGCTATGACTTATATAAATATAGATAATCTGTCTATGCGTGAACACTCCAAATAGAGACTTGTTGAACACTAAACATTGGGAGAAGCAGTTCATCTCTGACAATTTATTCGTTTGACTGGATAAAATATAAATGTTGTGTCAATTATACGAAAATATTTTATACCAACAGACAACGACCATTATTGCCTGTCAGTTTAGAAAGAAAGGGTCATTACAAAATATTCTAGACGAGGCCGTTCCCCGGATCGGCAGTAACATCTGTAGGTTCGCCTCGGGATTGGAACTCACCTAATCAGACACAGTCACAACTAGCAACAATGGCGGCTCATCGGGGTTACACTGTGGCAGCAGTTGTCTGAAAGACTGAATTAACAAAATAGCACCAATACTTTTTATGTACTTTTTAAAAAATCTTTTCTCTGCAGTTATTTCATATATTTCAAATTGTAATACTCAAGCAAAATAGAAAACAATTCACAAAATACAAAAGCAAATACATTTAATATAAGTAAACCATTTTTTTATATCCTACGTATTTTATATCCTTCACATGATAAAACATATTGTAGGCTAATAGTGACTATTGTCCATAATAATAGACTAAAGAAGCTTTGTAAACAGAAGGAAAACCTATATAGAAAATTTAAAGAAACTAATGCAGAAAGAATTTACAAAAAGTATATAAAAATTAAACACTTAACCCAAAAGTAAGCAGACAGCTGCAGAGTGAATACATAAACAATGTAATATCTAAAGATAACAACAAAAACCTATGGTCATACATTAAGTCTAAGAAAATGGAAACAACAGGCATAGCGCCATTAAAAGATGAACATAACATAATACATAATGATAATGAAACTAAAGCAAACATCCTAAACAAATACTTTGCATCAGCATTCTCAGCCCCAGGAGACAAAGACATATTACTGAATTTGAACCAAGTAGACAACATAGAAGATATAGTAGTACAAGAAAATGGAATTCAAAAACTATTAGCCAACACCAAACCAAATAAAGCGTCTGGACCTGATGGTATTCCAGCTAGATTACTCAAAGAACTAAGCAATGAGCTAGCCCCAGTGTTCAAAATACTCTTTCAGGCTTCACTTAACCAGGGCAGAGTACCAAAGGACTGGAAAGAAGCCAATGTCACCCCCCTATTTAAAAAAGGAGAAAAATCTGACCAAGGAAACTACAGACCAGTATCACTTACCAGCATCACATGTAAAATCCTAGAGCACATAATATGTAGCAACATCATAAACCACTTAGACAAACATAATGTCCTCACACCATACCAACATGGCTTTAGGAAATATAGATCATGTAAAACACAACTAATAGGACTAATTGATGATTTTTCAAAAGGTTTAGATAATAGTGAACAAATAGATGCTATCTTACTAGATTTTTATAAGGCTTTTGACAAAGTTCACCACCATAGTTTGCTTAAAAAATTAAAATATTTCGGCATTAATGGTCCACTGCATCAGTGGATTAAAGATTTTCTGATAGGGAGAGAACAAACTGTAATAATAAATGGCTCTAAATCAACACCGATAACAGTAAACTCAGGTGTATCTCAAGGAACAGTCTTGGGTCCACTACTATTTTTAATTTACATAAATGATTTACCAAATTGCATTACTTCAGGAACAAAAGTCAGATTATTTGCAGACGATTGCATAATATATAGAACAATAAAAACAACACAAGACACAGATATTTTACAAAGAGAATTAGATGAATTACAGAAATGGGAATCAAATTGGAGCATGTCTTTCCATCCAGAAAAATGTCAGTTGTTAAGAGTAACAAAAAAACTAAAACAAATTAATTCCACTTATCTTATTCATGGCAAACCAGTAACACAGACTAAAAACGCAAAATACCTAGGTGTTATAATAAATGAAAAACTATCATGGAATCCACATATTGATGAAACTACAAAAAAATCAAACAAAGCATTAGGATTTATTGAAAGAAATTTCTATAAATCAAATAAGAACATAAAACTAAAATGTTATTTAACCTTGGTTAGGCCAATAATAGAATATGCATCCTCCGTTTGGGACCCCTCAACTCAAGAAAACATTAAGAAACTGGAACAGACACAAAATAGAGCAGTGAGATTCATAACAAACGAATATTGACATTTGAGTAGAGTAACACCTTTAGTAAAATCACTAAATTTAGAAAGCCTTCAGGACAGAAGGCTCAAAAGTAAAGTAGCAATCATACATAAAACACTGAACCATAATCTTCAAATACAAAAACAAAATTTAATAAAAATACTCTGAAAGACACAAAGATAAAGGCACATTCCTCGTCCCATATGCTAGGACAAATTTGTACAAATACTCCTTCTTCCCTAGTGCTATTAGAGCATGGAATGGGCTGCCTGAGCTAGCCAGGAAAACCAGTGACTTGGCAGAATTTAAGTCATTGGTTAATATGCATGACTAAATGCATGACGCGTATGACGTAATCATCTTCTTTTTTGAAGTAACGTCTGTATTATATAAGATAAGATAAGATAATAAAACTTGTCTTCGAGTCCGAAGATAAATGAGGAATACAGTATTTCAGTTGACCATAAAATGACTTACAAAAATAGACTGCCACAGATTAAAATTGTATGCTTTGTCATGTAGAAATTTCTAATGGCTTGTTGAAATATATTGGCAACTTATTTGCTAGACGACTGTTACGTTGGACGCAATTTGTCTAGCTAGCAGCTTGGCTTCGTTCTCCGGCATTGCTTCGAAGAATCCTCTTCTCTGTATATTTCTGTTTTCTGAGGAAGTGATTGATCGGCTTGTAGACATTAGGGTGGTGACTGCCAACAGACACTTGGTGCCATCACTGTACTAAATGGTTCGTTCGTGGCAGATTGTCTTGTAGATTTGAAATTGTCCTTCGCGTATTGAGGAGATGGGGACGAGATACCCATTTTGATGTCCTCTACGTCACGGCGCCCAAAGAGGCTACTGCACACATCCTGGCAACGGTATACAACTGCTTCTGACAGATAATCTAGATTTTAGATCTAGGAATCTGACTAGATTGTAACGCATATATGTAGCATAACCATAATGTCATATATATGATTATGTGTCGCGCTATTTTGTCAAAGCAGAATCTGCACTACTTTGTCGTTCGCTGTTCTGTTGGGTAAACTATGCATAAATAGTAGGCTACCAAAAATAAATTATCTTTTTTTATTTGCTCTCCCTTACATTTATGCATTGTAAAAACAAAAAAAAAAGTTCACTTTTATTTTAAAAACAACAATAGAGCAATAGAAAAAAGAATAACTGTGCAAAGTTTTATCTTGATCCGAAAATGGGAAATGGGAGAAAAAAACAACATGTTCAAACTTTTTACCAGATAGACGGACAGACTGACAAAGTGAGTTGATATAAGCTAAGTAAATGAAAGGAATGAGGGGGAGTGCATATTTAATCGAAAAAATAAAACGTTTCGCTTTTAGAAAACAAGAGCTAGCCGAAGCAATCCATAAAAAGTAAAGACAACAGATTTTTAGTAGCTCTTCTAGAGAGATAGGCATATAAACAGGACAGACGGACAGACAAACTACACAAAACTAGTTGCCTTTAATGGGGGCCGCTAAAAGTGAAAATAATTTTATTGAAATATAATATTGTTTAAGTGTGTAGATCTTTGAGTCATGGTCTATAGAGAAACAATGGACCTTACTCACCAATAGTAAACAAACAACATTTAACCACGTGGTTCTCTATCACGTGACAGTTTTTTCATTGTTTCATCAATATTATCACGTGGCTAAATGTTGTTTGTTTACGATTGGTGAATGAGGTCCATTGATTTGGGGACATATCTATCCTGCCGTCTTTGTTTTTGCCTCCCGTTTTGCGCGCTTTTACACCACTTCTCACTTCACTTCTTTACACTGATAGCCAACAACAACATCGGACCGATAAGTTAACTCCCATTTAGTCGTTTTCATTCGTTTGTAGCCGATGAAGGACTCTTGGCCCAATCGTCCTTTGTTCTTACTTTAGTCCGATATGCTTCCCTGTAGGTATTTTACTGCATTTCATTTCCTATAACATGTTTACAGCTGTCTCAAGTCTCCAAAATCCTAGATTTTTTGATAGAAATATTTTTACCTGCGTCAGTTACCATGACACCCAGTCGTCACAGTGTAGCCTATGTATGTGTAGGCCTACTTTATGTTTTATTATCATAGTTTAGCTGATTGCCTTTCTTTTTTTCTGAATCCAATGGTTCCTGTATTCCCTTAACAATTGTGTAACGCGACGCGTCTAGAGAAGCGACAACTCTTGATAATTGAAATAATTTAAACAGATTAAGACAATTTTTTTCGCCACAAAGCACAAGTGCTACAAAAGCAGTCAAAGTGACAAATAATAACAATGTTCGTTGTTATTTAAGATTATTCCAATTAATATTTCGTTAGCCAGATAATTTAAGGTTATCAAATAGTCACTCCGTACTCACATTTCTTTATTGAGTATGTTGGATAGTTTATTAACAATGACGTCGTGATTTCAAAACGAGATCGTATCCATTTCATTCTTGTGTGTGTGTTTGTTATCTCATATAAAAACAAGAGCTCTTTTGTTTTCTTAGCGATAAAACATTGAACAAGCAAAATATTTTACAAAAATATTTATTAAAAAAAAAAAATTTTCTAAGGGGAAGAAAATGCCACTTATCTGAATACTTCAAGAATAAGCTCCCTTTTTATATAAAAAAAATAATTAATTACCACTTTTTGATTAACAGGTTGATTTTTTTAAATTTTATTTATTGATTCACGTATTGTCGTCAACTATGAATAATTATGCAAAATGGGAGAAAAAACGATTACAGAAAATATATCACTCCAAAAATACAACCCTATATTTCAGAAAAGTAGCATCTATTTCCCTTTTTTCAAAACCAAACAAAAAAAAAAAAAATTGACTATATTCAGATATGCTCGCTCTTCATGTGGATCTATCCAGTGCCACTTTTCCCCAGATGTTAGTGTCGATTTTGAAAAGCTTTTGCATACATCAGTATACCTTAAACGGGGTAACCAACGGCTCTCCTGCCTCTGTTAGATCACATACAGAATGTCTTGTGGAAGTGATCTTATATTATTATATTATATTATCACGCCTTATTAAAAATTATTTTTCCTTCATTAAATTTTGTACAATCTATTTTGAACTAATTAGTCCTTCAATTTATTGCAGTCTGTCCTCTAGGTGTCTTGTTTCAAAAACTTTAAATGTCCGCTTGTCTATGGTTCGTTGTTACAACAACCTGCACCTAGCTGCGCATGGGCGTAGCCAGGATTTTTTTTCGGGGAGGGTTTTAGGGGGAGGTTTCCACAACAAAATCATACAAAGTGCTGAGATTTATTTTCTGAAGTATGACTGCTTGTTTAAGTCTCATAAGGTCCCTATCTCTATCTGGTCCACAGTACTCTTTGATCCCTTTGACTATAAAGTGTATAGAGTAGACATAAGCCATCCTCAAAACTTCATGCATTCCATGAAGAAAATTGATTTTCTGTGTCAAAGGATTCTTGGGTTTTCGAACCAAAAAGTTTTTTATAGCTAGTGGGTGTGACTTCCTATAATAAGAACTCTGCAATAAAACAAAAATTCTTGTTATATATTTTTAACAAACTGTTTAATGTATGTAAGTAAAGATCTAGAATAGTAACAATCGACATAAAGTGATCTATGTAAGATTTGTTTTTTTTTTTACTAATTCGCGTTGATATTGTTTGCATAAAGCTGATTGATCAAGTTTTTTGTTTTTTAATGAGTTCTTAACATCAGTATTCTCAGCTAAAAAGACATTTTGCTTTTTTAAAATCACGTCAAAACAAAACTAGGGAAAAAAATCCTTTTTTGTTTAAAAGGACAATAACTCCTCTCTACAGCTTATAAAGGAGGCGCGGTGGCTGAGCAGTAAAACGCTTGGTTTCCGAACCTGGGTCCAGGGTTCGAATCCTGGTGAAGACTGGGATTTTCTATTTCAGGATCTTCAGACACCTCTGAGTCCACCAAGCTCTAATGGGTAGTTTAGGGAAAGTAAAAAAAATAAATGCGGTTGGTCGTTGTGCTGGCTACGTAGCACCCTCGTTAACCGTAGGCCACAGAAACAGATGACCCTAGAGACCACAAGGTCTGAAAGGGAACTTTACTTTACAGCTTATAGCGATTATTTTCTCTAATAAATAATTAGTTTGTTTACATACAGTGATACAGTATTGTATGTCCAGCAAAGTAATTTAACATTTTGCTTTGTGTTATTGGTTTGTATGAACTTTTTATATGTACACAATAAATTATAGAAAGGTAATAGTGAACTATCGTACGTATTCCGCATCAAATTTCGTTCACAGGTTTCTTTTATCTCCTAGGTGCTCATTAAGAAGGCTATTTGTCAGATTCACAAAATGACGACCTCCATTCGCGAAAAAACCGCAAGCTCTATCAAATCTTTCAGTGGCGTAGCTGGGGTGAAGGGAGGAGAATTCGACCCCCCCCCGGGGCCCCCAATTGAGTTTTTTTTATATTAAATATTACGCAAAATGCAGGGGCCCCCAAAGAAGTCAAGGCCCGGGCCCCCTAATGATGGCTAATTTTTAGCTACGCCCGAGAAACCTTTGTAATTTCATTTTCGGTAAATCCCAAAAGGCCGCAATCTATATATAAAGTATTTTCCCTTAAGTCTAATAATTTTTAATATGTCATTCCACTTCCTTTTAGAAGTGGTATATAGGTATAAATAAATAAATAACAAATAATAAAAATCCTAATAGTATTGATGAGTCAGATCTAGTGTCTTTTTTCTTTTTTTGTCAGGACGCGGCGCCCCCCCCCCCCTCTCCACATGAGAGGAACTAGCACCTTCCACCATTAAAAATGTTTTTAAAATTGACTTTTAATTACCGGTAATGGATCTACTTACAACTCAAAACTCATTTAACAAACAACCTGCGAAAAGTAAGCGCAAATGGAAAAACCCGTGGGAATCCCTCGCTCGCTGCTATTTTTTTTTTTAGTTTCCAGAATAATTTCTTATGTACGAGTATCGTTTGTATTTTCAAAGTATAATGGAATAATTAGAATTTGTATAAAATAGTTACGTTTTTTTTTTTATTTAACTAATTTATTTGTTTTTGAAATAACCTTGGAATAATGATTTGGCCGACCTTAGCCTGCGTGCAATGCACACATTGCACAATAGGTAGCGGCGGCCCTGACTAGGAAGATCAAGTCAGATGGCTGCCTGGTCGTGCGGTTTGCGCGCTGGACTGTCGTTCGGATTAATCGATGGTCTCGGGTTCAAACCCTGCCCGCTCCCATCCCCCGTCGTCCTGCGGGAGGTTTGGACTAGGAAGTAAACTATCTTCACCTCTGAAGGAACATCCGAAACATGTAAAACAAAACATTTACAAACAGCAGTTGCAACCTACATCTTTGGCCACACGGGGACTACTTAAGGGAGAGATCTATATTGATGCAAGAGTTGTTTTTTTTTAAAGTAAAAACAAAGAAATAATAGGTCTTTAACTGCCCCCTGTGATGTCAGTGCCGTATTACAACACCAATCAACTTGTAATCACTTCTATATAAGGTCATAAACAATTAGCATAGTAATACTTCTATTTCTAATGTGGATAAAATAATGTTCTTAAAAATAAAAGCATACACTACATAGACTAAAATATTATATCTAGACTGGAAACCGGAAATAAATCCTTATCCGCGACTGATCGATTCACAGACCTATATATATATATATATAGATTTTTATGTACGTAAACTCTTTTTTAAGCGCTAAGGGGAGTAGCCCCAATAAATCTTAGAAAAGTAATGATCTTTAGTTTTCAAATAATGCAAAATTATTTCTCGGATATTCACGCAAACACAAAGCCATTTCCTGTTTGTTTCCATTGAGATAATGTTTCAAAATCCTAGATCGAAATAATACATGTACATTTAAATAGATTTCTATATCTTTCTAGATTATGTATCTAAAAATTGCAAAATAATAATTATGAGACGAGAGTGCTCTTATTTTTTATCTTCAATTACTAGATCTAGATCTAAAAATCAAATGTTTCATAGGTTAGGATTGAACAAAAAAAAAAAAAAAAAAAGACTTTCTAAAACTTTTTCACATTTTTTTTTTGTAGTTTTAAAAAGTCTCCATGGTCAGTCTAGATATAGTATATATAAGTCTATGCTACACTAATCTTCACTATTACCTCTCTGAAGTTTATTGTGTACTTATGAAAACCTTGTAAAAATAAATAACACAAATCAAAATGTTAAATTAGTTTATTTTCTGTTGGAACTGTGGTAACACACAACTGTTGACAAACCAATAGATACAACACATGTACATGAACTGATGAGTTTATATTACATGAAACAAGATACTGTTCATTTATAAACACATATTTCTCAAGGGGTGTAGACTTGTATCTACACCATCCTACCTATAAACTTATACATTGTACCATCTTAGAATGAATTCAAACAAATTCCCCATTGAAATTATGTAGAGGACAATCACATGACATGAAAATAAAAATTTAGAATAAATGTTATAAATAAACTTGTGAAATAAAAAACTAAAATTTGCATCCTCCAGACAATATATTGATCAAACAGTCATTCAGCTTGACAGATATCAGCTTGTTCTTGATGTGAAGGCAAGCATTACAACTGAGACATATGCATCTTAATATATAGATACCAGTAGTTTAAAAATTATGATATATTTACTAAAAATCTTTGCGACATTGAGTTATTGAATCCAACAGAAATAATAAATTAAAAAAAAAAAAAAACGCTGTCAGAAAATGACATTTTAAATTTTGATAGTATTCATAGAATGACTGGCCCTTTATATGGCATGGTCACAAAAGCCGATCTGACAGATACAAGACAATCTGTTCCAATAGCCTTCTGCTTACTTTGACCCTATTCATTCTCAAGCTTAGAACACTGCAACACATTTCAACAAAGTCAACTTTTATAACAAGTATCACAATGAACTCATTTTTTCAAAGCAGTAGGAAAAAAAAATGTTTTGTAGAATAGATACAAGAACAATGAAAAAGGCAATTTCGACCTAAGTCAGCTTTCAAACCGGTTTGCAAAAGAAACAATTGGACAATTTTGTAGTCTAATTATCTACTCATTTTAAAACATTTCTGGTGCACTTTTATTCTCCTTTTGAGAAGTTCAACATTTGAACTAATGTTTTTAGTAGATAACAAGCAAAAAAAAAAAAAAAAAAAAAAAACTCCCAATCATAACAGCACTTAAAAGTATAGCAAATTCCGGCTGCATGTTGTCACTGGCCAGCTAAGTTTTAACTTATTGCAACAGAAATATTTTTACTAGCTAAAAACTGTTTTTCTTTGCTTTTCTAGGCTTGTCAGACGACAGTCAATGAACTAAGAAGCTAGGAATATAAAGTTGCCATAGGCCTAAAAGCCCAGTGAACAAAAAAATGTCCTGAAAAATGACAAGAGATTTCACAATGTTGGACTGAAAGCTTCATGTAAAAACAACAAAAAGACCATCATTGGATGAAGCCAAATAGCTTGATTGCATACAATAGTACAGGAGAGTCATTGAAAGTGATAAGTTCTCAATTTCACACTAATGTAGTACATTAGTGACTTGGTTAAAAGGGCATACTACTGACAAACTTTTATGGTGGAAATGTTTAAATCACAATAACTGTTGTGTGTGTGGGGGATGGGATGGATTGGACAGGTAAAATGTAATTACATTACACTGGTCAAGGCTTAAAGACTATATATGGTATGTTTCAACTTGTCATGACCTTTGTTTCCTTTAATGGGCTTATTTTTTTTTTTTCAAAAGTACTAGTTTTTGGATTTCTGATTTAAACAACTTTAAGTAACATTTTTACCTTTAGACTTTTAATTGCATACAAAAAAAACCCTTAACATTTACATACTTGTATTACATCGTAACCAAGCAAACAAATAAATAACATTTAACAATGTGACACAATCTTAAAGCAAGTTAGTGTCACTAATACCAAGCCATTCAGTCTCAATGAATTTGATCTAGTACTTACATTATCTATCTCAAAACATAATTTATATATCATATTTAAATATATATTTCTAATTATTCAATGTCAATTGCATTTCCAATGGTCTAGAAGAAATGTACAGAGTCAAAAATGTATTTATTAGTACTCTATATGTACATTTTTTTTATACAAGTAAAAAATAAATGGCACAAAATATATTATATAAATAAACCAGACATTCTTAGCTACATCTTGTTTTGAAACCATGTGTGTATGGTAACAAGACATAAACCCAGATTATATGGTTGCACTTTTTAAATTTAGAAATGAAATGGAGTAGATGCAAATAAATAAACTGAACCCCAGGCAGTTAACCAAAGAGGTGATATTTGTACTGTCTACTTTTAAATTGGGAAGGACGGGTTAGGGGGTGGGGTGGCTGAGTGGTTAAAAGCTTGGCTTCTGAACCTGTGGTCCTGGGTTCAAATACGGCAAAGGACTGGGATTTCGAAGTTCTGTATTTTAGGGCGCCCCTTAGTCCATCCAACTCTAACTGGGTACCTGACTTTATTTGGGGAAAGTTAAGGCGGTTGGCCATTGTGCTAGCCACATGACACCATGCTTGCTAACCATTAGTCACAGAAACAGATGACTTGAACATCATCTGCCCTATAGATTGCATGGTCTGAAAGGGAAACTTTACATTTTTTTAATTTACTTTAAAATTGATACATTAATACTAGATTGCTATTGTTCCCTTTTCCATCCCCTGATTCATAAGCATAAATTCTAGTCATCACTTGGGACCACTAGTTAACACTAAATGGTTTCTTATAAATTTCTCATGAAATATAAAACAAAATTCACATTAACAATGTGGAAATACACAAACGATAAGTTACATTTTAAGAAATTGAATAAACAGCCAAATTAGAATAAAATTATTTAAATAAATGTATGTACACATTTAATGTACAGTTCTTTCAGGTTGCTCTATTGTTGTTTTGTGGATTTAAGCCTCTCAAGCCCTCACTCAAATGGAGTTTGATGATGATGAGTGTTGTTTTGTAACACCATAAAAATCTAAGTTATTCAAAACTAGTTCAAGCATCTTTTTCTTTTTTAACAATGACAAAAATTTAAGATGCATTCACAGGTTTTTTCCCGTTTATCATTTGCTTCATTTAACAGGGTATAATATATACTTCTATCTAAATATATAAAGTAACAGACATCTATTGGTATGAAGAGCAAAGAACATAATATAAATTATTACAAATAAAAAATTTGTAACCACGTGAACAAGTAGGGTCATGTTTAGAAAAAGGTTAAGTCAGCACAACAATAAAATTTTAGTTTTGAAATTGGAAAAATGCTAAAAAACAATAAGGATGCATATCACAATACTGTTTTAAAAATTTTGTTAATATTTATCTTCTCCCAAACCAATCTTTTTCAAAATAAAATCAATGGGTGAAAAAAACTATTAAATTTCAATATTTAGCTGTTTCCTTTTTTTTTTCTTTATCTTGAGAAATTTTCACAAAATGCTTATTTCTATAGTGAACCCCAATAATTACTAAGTCTATCTCTAAATATATGTCTTTGAACAAAAGAATTATTTGAAACAAAACAACCTAAAATATTTAAAAATAAAATTATTAAAATTAGATGAGTGAAATTAAAATGAGTAATGAATCCACCTTTAAAGAGTATTTTAAGTCTGAAGTATTATTGGAAGAAAAAATTGGCAGATCTTAAGCAAAAAAAAATATGTAGAAATTGTATTAAGTTAGATTTAAATAATGTTGACCTATTGTTAGGCAAATATTATTGTTGGGTCCAATCAACAAGATATTCCACAATATTATTATCAGGCCTTATCCGAAGAGATATCACCTCATAATGATCTGCATTTGCACGTCCTGAAGATGTGCTTTGCAAGCGCTCACAATAATCATAGCTCTTACTTCCAATGGATGCTTCCAGCCGTTTAACAGCATGACGACTGCGATTGCTTCGCCTTACAGAGTCCATCATCTCATCTTTCAGGTTGTCAGATAAACATATCTTTCGCTTCTTACCCCTAGCATCTTTTAAACGGCCAAGACTAGATTTATTACACTTGGGTGATGATGAGGTCTTGATGGGTGAACTGTCAGGTACACTAGTCACAGCTAATGAAGTACTGCTGGCAACAGGTGGATGTTTCTCTTCCAAAACTGGAAAGCGAAAACCACAAGTTGGGCTCAGATTTTTAAGGCACCTACTTAAGGCCTTCAGCCTTTTCTCTGCCACTTTATCCAAAAGTTCTGAACTTTTGAGGGTGGAAGATGACTCTTGCTTTCTGTGATTGAAGCCATTCTTAAAAGAAAGTTTTTGACTATTAATATGTGGTGAAAGACTTAATAATTTGGAAGTTTTTGTGGATAAGGAACTTGCACGAGGTATTCTAGGAGAGGTTTCAAGGTGGCTAGGACTTGTCCTGACAGACAACTTCTCTGGAAGAGAATTACATTCATTAGATAAAGTTCTAGACTTCTTAGAGGGTTTAAAGGCATTAATGAGCTCTGCTAGTTCACCTTTAAACCCTTTGATGTTCATATCTGGATGAGGAGAAACTAGTGGAATATCTTTTTTTATATCTCTGCTGCTGCTGTCATCTTTGTAAATGACAGAAGATAATCGCAAGAGTTCCTCTTCAAAGTGTTTCCTTTTCTGACGTATATTGTCTTGTTCAAACGAAGTGAGAAATGGATGATTAGCCCCAGTAAAACTGGATGGTTCTGGGATAGCTGTATCCAGTGACCAAAAGGATTTCTTTGGCTGTTCCTCAGGGTATGTGAGAACTCGGCAGGAACTTTTGGCAGCAAGAATACCCTTATCTTTATCACCAGATGATTTCTGTTCACTTTTAACACTACTATTATCACTTGGCACATCATTACAAATTTCCTCAGGAATGGAATCTGATTTTTCAGGAGAATTCTTGGCAGGAGAGTTATTGTTAGCATCAATGTCAGCCATGATGTGTGTGGGTGTTGGAGATTTTCTCCCACGTTTGATTGGAATCTCCTCTTGACATTTTACAGGAGTGCAATAATTGTGTTCAGATTTCTGAAAGGAATGAAAATATTAAATTTTAAATTTAAATTCAACATGCTTTAAGCATGTCCATAGACTAGCTATCATATTATAAGCATGTTGTTCATTAATATGGAGTTAATATCATTGGATTTATTTGTGTCAAATAATTTGGATTGAAAAGGGATCATTCTAATTAATTATTATAATTGATATGAAATAAAATGACTTAAAAAATCAAATTTTAATTTCAAAATATTTCCTATGATTAATCATGTAAACTAGATTTTTTTTTTGGTATTTAAGCATTGCAAAATTTTTTTTTATTAATTTCTGTAAAGTTTTATTCTGCTCCACATACCAAATGAGAGAATGTCACTCACTGCTATATTTCAATCATGGACATCTGCTCTTGAATTTAAAGGAAACTTGAAATATTTAACATACACACTAAGCAACCAATTAAAAAAAATGTTTTGGACTTACAACTCTAGCTATCTTTGCCAGTTTAGATTCCTTGAATCTTGCACTAAGTGATGGAGGAACATCTTTTTTGGCTCCTCTCAGTACATACGGAACTGAGGAGTTACTGTGGGGGAAAAAAAAAATCAATTCATACAGTTATAAAATATCTAAGATGTCAGATACACTCACACAATAATTCTGAACTAAGCAAACTGTTCAAAACTGAGATTGTTATTTATTACAATCCTTTGCTAGTCTTAATCTCTAGTAGAGTTGTTGTTGCTTTAGACACACCAAGATTGATTAGAATAGTGTATATATATATATATATATATGACAGTAAAGGAACAAATTTAAAAAAAAATGCCAATGAAACAGCTCTTACAATTGGCTAGGATTGAATGTGATGCTCTTTAAGGATGTCTCTTTTAATGATTCACTTGTAATAATATGCTCAACCACTGGAATTGAAAAAGGTGGCACAGGCGGAGGAGTTCTCTCTCTGACACCAAAGTATGTACAGCGCTTCTTGACTTCAGCTCCACAGCAAAAACTGTGCATGTAAAAGAAAAAAAACAACTTAAAATGAAAGAATCAAAGAATGGCCGGACCCTTTGATGCACCAAACAAATCATAACAAGTAATTATAATTTTTTTTTTACTATACCCTAAATGTAATTTAATCAATACAATTTTTAAAATCTTGCCCTTTTAATGAAAAACACGATAATGAATACAAGAAATAGGAAATTAAAAAGAACTGAGAATAGATATCTACACAACAAAATCGACTTCAGCTGCTTCATAACAATAGAATAGAAAAATGTGTAATCTGAGCTGTAATTATCTAGGTGTAGATCAATGATCTAGAGGTCATCCACCAATCCCAGTAGCACCACTTTAGGTAGGTCTTCATACAATGGGCAAATGTCATGGTTAGTGCATGTCATCCACCCAGTTTCCTTTTGTATAGCACCATAGATTTGAAAGTATTTTCCATTCAAAGTACTTAGCAGATTTTCTGATGTTTTTGTTAGTGTCACTTGCATACATGACAGCTACTGGTCATATTATGCTTTTATATATCGTTTTCTTTGTTTTCCTTGATATTGTTTTGCTCTTAAGTAAATGGTGGCTGATATTGAATGCTCTGTTGCCTCCAGCTATTTGTTCTTCTATTTCTTTAAGTCATTAACAAAATTTATTGTACTTCTTAAATATTTAAAAGTTTGAAAATTTTCAAACTTGTGCTCAGTAATTTTAATATAATATAATTGTTATGATTGTCTCTTGTCATTGTAATAAAAAAAAATCTTGTCCTTTTTCTGGCCTAGGTTGTTTTCCATTGTGATCTCTCATGTTTTTTTTATGACAAGAGTTCTTAGCGTCAGCACACAACCATCTGGATAGCTGCCTTTATTTTCGGGTAAGGAGGCCTAGCCTTTGTGGATCCCCCCACTTCCTGCAAGGCAGCAGGTTTGATTTTATTTCCCCAGTACACACCATTACTTTATCTGCCACCTGTGGATTTGCTTGATGGGAGATCAGCAAATTCACACAAGAATCTAGTGACCATACACCCAGTTAACTAAGTTAAATAATATTTATAAATTTAATTTCAATCAATATATATATATACACACACATGTACACATTAATTGAAATATCCAACTAATCTAAAAGTGATCAAACCTTTCAATGCAAACTTACATTGAGCTGTTTTTCTGAAGAATTTTAAGCAGTATTCTCCTTATAGCATCTTGACTTCCATGCATTCCCTACAATGAGAATGCACATGAATATCATCTTACAAGCAAGGTAAAACATTTTGTAAGTTGAAATTTAGTTGTTGTTTTATTCTTCTTTAAATGGATTGTTTCTTGTTCATTTGTGGTGTAGAATACTTTGTCTCTTTTATATTGTTTTTTTTCTTTATTTTTTTTGTTAAGTATCTTTCTATTTATCTATATTTTGCTTTTTTAATGATGGGGATACTTTGAACCATAAAATATCTATAGACATCCTGTACTTTGACCTCAAGATGATTTTTTAAATTTCCCAAGTCTTAAAAGTACATGGTGATAATGATAAACTGGCATAGAACAACTTACGTTAATCAGCCTTTTAAATCCAAAAGTCTGGTGTTTATCCATAACAAATGGCACTATATCTGTGTCCAGATCTACATATCTCGTACCCATCGTCATGACCAGATGAAACACTGTGACGTGTGTAATGGTCATCCTAGAAAGAATAAAACTGATTTGAATCAAGAAGTTTATCAATGATGCTGCATAAGACATGCTGAAGCATGTGATGGTTTGAAATAAAGAAAAAAATGAAATTACTTTCGAAGCCATAACAAAATTTATTTTTTTTAGTTGTATGTTAAAAATGGAAGAAAAAAAAATGATTTAGCCAAGAGTATCAATTTTGAATGCCGCAGCAATAAATCATTAAAAACATACCAATCAAGTTCCATTCGCTGTAGAAACTCTATTCCGAAATTGCAATGAGCACAAGCAAAAAAGTAAAAACGATCGCCTATTAGCAGTTCTTCTTTCAGACTCTGAATGCAAGCTAGAAAAAAATATATATATTACAAGTAATTACTTTTGAGAAGGAAATTTACTGGTATGTAAATATGAAGTTAACTAACATATTTACCCATACTCTAGATCAGGGGTGGGTAAATTACGGCCCGCGGGCCACATGCGGCCCACCGACACCTACAGAAATCAGGTTTGCCCACAGTATAAAGATAGAAAAATGCAAATATTATAAACAACTTTGATATAAATTATTGAAACTGTCTTATTATAAAAAGTTTTAAGTAAACGACGACTAATGATTATTGGCTATACATCTATACACACAATTGAAGACACAATGTCTGAGTGTTGGGTAGGCTTGGAACAAGATGGCAAGTGTAACAACTGATGGAGCTCAATCTTTGACTGAGAACCATAAACTCGAAACAGGAAAGTTTGCACAAAGCTGCATGTAATTTCAACATTGAATAGTCCACATACACATAGTATATAAGATTAATAGGGCTAGAGGTTAAAACCACAGGTAGTCTGATTTTGAATAAATAATCCAATATATCCGCTATCTTAGCATAGGCAAGGCAAAGGAGAAAAATATAAAATCTCAAGGAAGAAAGTGCTTTGTTCCTTGAAGGGCCTTGTTACCAATATTTCTAATGAAGAGTGGAAGACAAATTTCATGTTTTATTTTACTTATAACTGCTATTGCAATTGATTGTTTACATATGAAATGTAAATACATGTTAAATCTTTTCAAACAAGACTTTCCCATTTCTACAAGCAAGCAAAAGAAAATAGTTTTGTCATTTTCCTTTGCTGAAAGGTGAAACTATTATTAGTGGAATGATTAAAAGTACAACACTTATAAAGATTCCTTTATTGTGCAATTTATAAAAGCAAATTTTAAGACGTCAAGAACCAGTTTTTAATACCATCAGCTCACCATTTAGCACAGAAGCCGATCCAGAGGACATAACTCAAAGCAAAGAGAAATTCCAGTCAGTACTAACACGGGAGTCTTATGGGTGCCAGAAGCTGTATTTCCACACTTAAAAAAGCTTTGCTGCTGTTCACACTATTTGGGTACACATACATCAGTTCTTCTTCTTCGTTCTCATTTTACATATTGGAGGGTTCATATCAGTAATAAGATATGAACTGCGTAGTAGTTTCCAGTCTTGTTCGGGTCTCTTGATTAAGTATGCACCATTGAAGGACATGGTCAGCATTCTCTGGTTATGCTCCACAAGGGCAGGTTTCGCTTGTCCCGACATTTAACTTACGGAACATTTATTGTCTCGTTCAGTGAGCAAGCATCTTTTTTGTGGAAACTAAAATAGTATAATCACTGGTCAATGTTGACTGACTGTAATTTGACAGCAGTCACACACGGGGGTAACAACTAGTAAGATAGTTTCACAGTTAAGAAACATTATGTACGAGTGTAAGAAGTAAAATACTGCACATTAAGTACAACTGTATATTTGTGTGGATAAAGACAACAGCAATTTTTAAAAAAATGTAAAATTGGTTTCAAAAATTGCTAACACTTGTTGTAATTCAACGTGGAGTGTGAAAATAAAGAAAGAAACGTGAATATAATATACAGTGTATATATGAATTAAAAGACATTCTACACAGCAAGCTTATAAATATATATATGCGGCCCGCCATGCCCAAACTTTTTTAATGCGGCCCTCGATACAAAAAGGTTGCCCACCCCTGCTCTAGATAAGCACACACTAAACTTCAAGAAAACTTGTATACCTTCGTGAAACCATTGACGGCATCTGCAGCACTGAAGCATTTTATTATACCAACTGAAAAAAAAAAAAAAGTTAAAAAACAAAAAGAATAAAAAAAAATTATTTTGTAAAGCTTGCTGGAAGATTAAAAATATTTTAACGTATACACTTACATGCCAGGACCACCACAATAACAAAAACAATGCTCCATATTACTGGTGTGTCCAGCGTTCCATGTCAAGTATTCGATCTGAGGAATAAAAGCAGCACAGTATGCAGTGTGATATTGCTAAATGAGGACTCCAGCAAGCCACGACACTATTCTGTAGTTACCACAACAATGTACAACACAAACATACAAACAATCGTGGTAACTTACATCATATGGAAAGTGCTGTTTCATAATTGCATATTTTTCAGCTAAAGAAAAAAAAACAAAAACAACAAGAAAGTCTTTAGAAAAGTTACTTATGTGATGTGTTGGCGTAAAGATACACTATAAAAATACCTAATACCAAGGCATGTATTTAGAAAATTTAGCCACTAATAAACAAGATAAGTAATTACAGTAAGTCATCACCCCACTCCAATTCTCAGTAGCACCAACATTTTAAACTAAATGTGTATTAAACAAATTGTTAATAGTAATATTTTCCTGGTGTTTTCTTTTGTTCCTCCCCTCACCACACAGCAACTCAATGGATAAATTCCTAATTCATTGTTACAGCAACTGACAATAACTAACTTTTTAAATAAACTAAAAGCATTTATAATGATCATAGGTTAAATGTTTTTCAACACATTACTCATTTAAATATAGCTAGCAACTCTAATTAGTACAGCCAGTCAGTATGTCATGCATTGTTCTACAGGTCACAAAGGTCAGACAGCATACACACATCTGTCATCAATACTGTTACAACAATGTTTTTATTATTTTCAATTATATGGTAAAATAATACAGCACATTAAAAAAAAAAGTAATTCTGAATTAAAAAATTATTTTTTTTACATACCCAGGTGGCCTGAACTTTTAGCGCCACCTGCCTGCAAAATGAAGAATTGAGAATATTTTATTATTACAAAAAAAAAAAAAATTCACTGAAGATAGTTTATCCTAAAGAAACAATACATTCAATACACAAAGTTAATTTTTTTTAGTTATAATATCAATTTAATAAAAATATAACTTTACCTGAGCACAAGATGCAAACACACAAATTCTGCAAACAAATTTTTCCACCATTTCTTCATCTGTTATTGGCGGTACATGACAGGACTGGTGATAATCTGTTGTCACATAGGGTAAGCAGAAGAAAACTTATAAACATATCTAGTGACATTAGGCAAGCAGAAGAAAACATTTATAACAAATCTAGAGACATAGGGCAAGCAGAAGAAAAAATAATAATTTTCAAATAGATATTTAAAAAGAATTATAATTGGACAATGCTTTCTAATACTGAAGGACAGTGTTTCCCTTTATCCAAACTTTTCCCTTGACAGAACACTTCACACATGCCGAGTATTTAGTGGAACACTTAACATATTTTATAGAGAGATTAATTCATGGGGTAGCCTGCTAGTTAATTATTCCTATAGTTTGTGGAAACACAGAACACAGTTTGGGAAACACTGCTGTAGGACATAAGATCCACCATCATTATCCTATTCCCAGCTAAAAAAAAAATTATTTTTTTTTAAAGATAGAAGCTAACATAATGTAGACCTTAAAAATATCTACATGTTCTTTTAATTTTTTTTTATTTTTAAATAAATGTAATGTAACTTGACAATATTTTTTTTCTTATTTTCTTGCATTTAAATGCTGAAATATTAACTAATGATACATTTTCCTTTACAAACCAGGTTATCTTCAAATGATTAAAAAAAAATGTCAACAAGCTGAAAAGATTATAAATGCCAAATTAACAAGAATGTTTACAAGTTACTAGACATTTCATTGTATTTGAAATTTAAAGACCTCTGTAGAAGTTAAATACATACCTCGTTCACAATTGCTACACCTAACTAACTGATCCTTGGGTTTTGAATCCTCTTTAAAACAGAAGTGGCATTGTGTGAGGCCTTCCTGTTTTTCTAAAATAGATGATTAGACACTTTTATTAGATATATATTTATATAGTTAACAGACTGGGTAGATGTTATAATGCAAAAGATTTTTAAAGGTCTTTAATTTTGGTTAGGAATGGTGTGTTATTGTAAACCTTACAAATAAGCCTTTCAGAATAGTCTTTTATACAAAAAACAAACAGATCAAATAGCAATGAAAACCAAAATGACATTAATAAATGACTTCAACTTGTTAAGAAACAATTTTTATCGGCTCCCGAAAAGGGAAAAGATGCTATTAGTTTTGTGTGGCCTGTCCGTCCGTCAGTCCGGTTTAGATTTCAGAAACTAGAAGAGAAAATGAAAATCAGACATCATGATATTTTAGATCATTCAAAATTCTGATGCAACGGCTACTTTTTTATTTCAGAAAGTGAACCAACTAATTTTTTAAATTATCTATGCAAGCAGATTTTTCAAAACAATACACCATTTTTCAATGAAAAAGTTCAGGGGAGGTAAGTCTTTTACAAAGGTCACAGACTTCATTAATAAATCAAGCTTCATTTATAGATTCGCGCATTGGTACGAAAAATGTGCATCTAAGGTCACAATGGAAAAAGTATCAATGGATCATTATAAAATAGATTTTCCATTTATTAACTAACTCATGGAATAGAATACTGATTAAAATCTTGTTTAAAAAAATATGTTAATACGAACTTCGTTTTAGTTGAAAGTTAAAAAAAACAACTACTTTTATAGCGTGTAGTTTTGACAGATCCCCATTTTAGGGGCCTACACTTGACAGTCTAATAAGACCAAATAGAGCCCATATCTAGATATATTTATAATATATATATATTATAAATGTATTAATAATCTGAACAAAATTTTTATTATTTAGCCTAAGGCAATAACTTATCTTCTGACAGCTTAGGGGTGCAGATTTATTTTTTATGTAAACAGTAGTATCACATTAAGAAATTAATCGGATTTGAACAGCATACTACACCTTTACCATGTAACAAATGTTCTACTATTCATGATCATAACATTGTCTAGGTCTAGTAATTTTAAGATTAAACGTGTGAATTCATACAAGTTCTAGTCTAGATATAGTAGTATATTTAGATATTCTATATCAAGCTTCTATACCTAGACTTAGAATACTTAGATCTTGAATCTAGATTTAGATCTAAAACTAGATCTAGCTAGATCTATGTCTAGTTTGTATGACAAATGACAATGGAGATATTAATTTTTATTTGCGAGGGGAAAGTCTTGCTTGTCAAGTCATTTTTATACATCTGTACTCTGTAGCTAGCTCAATACCTAAAGTGCTAAAGTAGGTAAAGAATTTTTTTTTTTAGTATTGCCAATTTATCTAATTTTGTAAGAAGAATAAATCTTTTTAGTTTCTCTTTATTACATGTAACATAATAATTTTGAATGTATGGATAAGGTTAATAATTATTATTTTAAAAAATATAAATGTACGCTAAATGAATATATATGGAGATGCTGTGGCTGAGGGGTAAAGCACTTGGCACCAGAATCTTGTGTTTAAATCCTGGTGAAGACTCTAGGTGGACCACTTCGGAGACCGATTTTGAGTTTGTGTGGAATTTGTGTTTCCACACAAACTGTCTTTGTAACCTTATTAAAGTTTAATCAGTGGTAGTAATTTTTTTTTTACATGTAACAAAGAATAAAATCAAATTGTTTATATGCTGTTCTTAATTTCATGGGAAGCATGGTCAAAGGGTAAGTACACTTGAACCTATGAAGGGGGCTCAAGGTTCGACACCAGACTCAGAGTTGTGTTTACTGAGCGCCTAAAGGCAGCACAGAAAACCTTCTCCCAGATACCCCCTCACCCCACTGGTCCACAAATGAGATTGGACCATAGTTCTCTGAGCTATAAGCATGAAAGTAGTGCTATAATATATGGGAAAACAGATATGTCTGGTATAGTTCTAAAAATAAACATTTAGAAGCTAGATCCAAGTATACCTTCAAGTAAATCTTTAAAATCAACATCGGCTGTAGACTGATCTTCAAATTCCACCATACATTTACCACTTACAGGAGATACCTTAACACAAAAATTTAAAAAAATAAATTATTTGCAAAACAACTAAATTTCATAAATGTGTAATGTGTTGTTTAAACAGTAATTATTTAAATTTAAAGGTACATTGTTCATCAAAACCAAGAGATACAGAATGACTTAATTCTTCTTTATTTCTGGTAATACTAAAAGAAAAAAAGCAATTAATTTTATACTAAAATGATAATTTCATAATTACCCTATTAACTTTGACAAAATAAAACAAGCCATCAGTCCATCTAGCCAAAATTTTGTCTTTTTTCTTGTCTTTTAATTTCAGATTTAGATGCATCTTCTGATCATCAAGCTTTTGAGGTTTCATGTCTGGTGTTTTTATTAGATTAGAGGCGTTTTTCTTTAGAATTAGACTGCAGCAATCATTTTCTCGTGTGGAATCCTGAAACTAAGTTAAAATGATTTTAGTAAAAGCTTTTAAAGAAGATAATATTAATAGAACTACATTATAATTGTTTTAGTGCTGGCCACGTGACACCCTTGTTAACTACAATGCAAACACAACAGTAATGATGAGTAATGATTATTTGCCTTTGTCAGCACATCACACCCTTCATTCCTTCTCTAGGAATGCACCCCACAGTTTGGGAAAGACTGCTCTTGATAAATATCTAGACTTGTCTAGTCATTCAACCTGACTACTCTCTTGATCTCTAGAGATAAACATGACACAACCTGAGACAGTATGTACTAGTCTAGATCTGTACCACAGTTATAGATCTAGTAGAAGTACCAGAGGGAGAGTCTATGACATGGATAGTACGTCAGTAGATGTGTACTACAGTTAGAGTACTAGATCTAGAAAAATAACTAGATTCTAGATCTATATTAATCTAGATTTAGATTTTAGATGTAGATCAGTAACAATTTAACTGACTCTAGTATTATTAATTAATAGATCTAATCGCTACAACTAATCTAGTAAGAATAGTAATCAATAGTAGAACTCAGTCAACGGGCTATGAATGAAGAGATGTCTAGAGGATGAATTTTTTTTTTTTTAAAGGTTAAATCTCTCATCTGGGCTAGTTTCTCTAGTTCAGCCTACCCTAGATTCTATATTGCCCTACATAGACTCTAGAATATCTAGGTCTAGAATAGGGGGTGGATACTCTACTCTTTCTCTTAGTTACACTCTAGAATTACAGTAACAGTGACTACACTACAGTAACATTAAACAGGGTAGATCTAGTCTCTAAGTCTAAATCTAGAGTAATCTACTAGATAATCTAGACTCTCGATCTGATTTAATAATAATAATAATAATCTTTATTATCCGTAGCCGTAAGGAAATTTGTCTTACAATTTGTGCATTACACCAAACAAAAAACATTATAGCTATAAGAAACCAAAGTGTACATTCACACCAGACTCACTCATAATTTACATGTGACAAAGTTTATACCAGATTGTTCTTATTTAATGATTTGATTGCCAGGGGAACAAAAGAGTGTTTGTGTCTGTTTTTTTGCTATCGGTGTCTTGTATCTCTTTTGACTTTTGTGATGGTAAAATCACAATATAATGATAATGAGTCTCAAATTGCAGAACTAGAGAAAGACTACGTTAGAAAAAATTCACTGAAAAGTTCTGATTTAATTTAGTTCAATAAATGTGTAAAATAATGTTAAATCAAACCATAAATATGTCCAGAAAAGAAAGTTCCGTTACTTAAGAGTTTACTATCACTACCATAGTACATACAGATTATCAAATTCAACACAAACTCCCGCCATGTTCCGCTATGAGTGTATGAATTTTAACTAAAATGTTTAGTTATATAACAAAAATTAAATTATCACAAGCTTTTAAAAATAACTTAAAAACGTATGTATTTTTTTTATCTTTAATAAATATATATGAGTGTAAATAACATAAGTTTAAAAAATAGGTAATAAGAGAACTATATTCTTGCTAGTTGCTATTTCCGTTTTCCTAGTTTCTTACCACTATGGTGTTTCCGCGGGTCTTTTTTTTTTTTTTCTCGTTGTTGTTGAAGGGAATGTACTCAATAAATTATAAGGTTACTAGGTTATAAATCTTTTTTTTTTTTTTTTTTTTAATTTGCAGCTACACATCGTGGTTCGATGATGACCATTTTGTCATCCAGGGGACTGAGGGCTTTGCAATGGGGTTTTGTGCCTCCTCATGAGGCTGGTGAGACCTATGTGAGCCCGGAATGTTCGGCTGCACACTGGGCAGGCTATTCCAGCTGGAGCTAGTGCTTTTCTTCTCTGGTGTTTTTCTTCTGCCAGCATGGTTCTCTTTTCCTCAGCAACCTGTGCGACAGTTTTCACAGACAGTGAGACGTCATGATGCTCTGTCATGTGCCTCTGTCTCCCACAACACAAACTGCTGTATAGTTTTGATTTGAAATGTAAACTAAAAATTTATTTATTTTCCTAATCTTTATAATATACTGTCGTATTTCAAAAGTAAGCAGTAGACCAGCTTGTATAAACATGATAATTTTAGATACTGGTATATTTAATAATTAGATTTTAACTTTTATTCGACTCTAATAATTGAACAAAATTGTTCAGCGTGAGCATTTTGGAGTACTCAACACCTCTCAAATTTTCTTTAGCAACCATTGCTTATTTATGGTAGGGGCCTAATTAAGGCTAAAAAATAATTACTTCTCAAAATTAAAAATGCAAAATAATGAAAGCATGTGTAGTCTAATTAATTCTAAGAGAGAAAATATAAAACTAATTAAGATATCTCTGAAATATTTCATACATATTCTTAAAATTCTGTATACAGCATGTCCATATCTTGCTATCTTATAGATTACAGACGTTGTTTCAAAAGATACAATAATTACGTGCTACGCATTTCACGTGTCAATGTTGTCATGCATTCTAACCAATGACTTAAGCTCTGATAAAGTGGTTGGTTTCCTTGGCTAATGCAGGCAACCCATTCCATTCTCTAATGGCTGTAGGGAAGAGGGAGCACTTGTATGCATTAGTACTACCATATAACATTAGAAATGTGCCTCTATCTTTTTAAGTATTTTAATAGCATATGTTTTTCTATTTGTAAATTATGGTTCAGTGTTTTATGTATTATTTATACTTTACTTTTTTAATCTAATCAAATGTGAACATTCGTTTGTTAGAAATTTCACTGCTCTATTTTTGCGTTTGTTCTAGTTTCTTTATGTTTTCTTGAGTTGAGAGGTCCAAAGAGAGGATGCATATTATAATGTTGAATCAAATTTGTTTAATCTCTCAAGGCAACGGTCACTTTCTTCTGGGGCACATGGTACGCTACGTGTTGTTACTTTATTGCTCAGTACGATGATTTTATATAGAACTAGAACTTATAAATGTAGGCCTACCTATATACAAATTCTTTACTCGTTCATGTCAATTCTTTGTCTGATCGAACCATTTGGCAGAAATTCGGATGGCTGAAGCTATCAGTACACTGGACCGTTTACACAAATTGTTCTCGACTTCAGCACACCGCTAGGACGTCCTCACCCAAATAACCGGAACTAGCCTTCAGCGCATTGTTAAAACTCACTGGAACGCCAAAGAAGCCGTAAGGTGGTTATGGATTTTCGAAAATTATAGATTCTCTAGAGACATTGACTAGTTTAGATAAAAACTGTTCTTCTAGATCCCAAGCATGCGGATTGTTAGTTGGGCATATATAATCACCATGCGCCGTTGTATTTTCACCCTTCTTTCTGCTTCTGTTGTGTATGACATCTGCAATCTGTGACCCTTCCTTTATGCTCTCTCTCCATGTGGATCTGTCCAGTGCCACCTCTTCCCAGTTGCCAGTGTCGATTTTGAAGAGCTTCATGTCGCGTTTGCATACATCCGTATAACGTAAAAGTGGGCGACCAGCGGCTCTCCTGCCTTCTATTAGATCGCCATACAGGATGTCCTGTGGAAGTCGACCTACTGGCATTCTACGAACGTGGCTAAGCCAGCCAAGGCGTCTGCTGCTGATAACAGAGCGGATGTCCTGGCACCCTGCTCTTTGTAGCACTTCCTCATTGGTTATCTTATCTTGCCACCTTATTTTAAAGATCCGCCTTAGGCATCGGAGGTGGAAGACATTCAGCTTTTTTTCCTGCCATGAGTAGGTTGACCATGTTTCACTTCCGTACAGCAAGGTGCTCAACACACAGGTCCGGTAGACTAGGGTTTTAGTACTGCTAGTCAGCAATATGTTGTCCCAGACTCTTTTCTGCAACCGTGACATGGTGGCCATTGCCTTGGCTATCCTGTTGTTTATGTCTTTATCCAGTAGAGTGTTGTTTGGATATGATGGAGCCAAGGTAACAAAAGTGATCAACAATTTCTAGTGGTTGGCCATTAATGCTTACTTGAGGTGCAGTGTTTGTGTTTTGGACAAGTATCTTAGTCTTGCTTTGACTGATGTTTAAGCCGAACTTCTGGCAAGCAGCAGATAGTTTGTCAACCAGGGACTGTAGCTGAATATCAGAATCAGCCACAATAGCTGCATCATCAGCATACAGGAGTTCCCTGACGAGTAGCTTCCTAACCTTGGTTTTTGCCCGCAGCCTTGATACATTAAATATTTTTCCAGAGGATCTTGTATGGAGAAACACACATTCGTTTTATGTCGTTGTACGCATAATGCAGTAGATAGGAGAAGAATATGCCAAACAGAGTAGGTGCGAGCACACATCCCTGCTTGACACCACTGCAAACCTCAAAAGGTGCTGATTGGGCTCCATTGAATTTAACAGTACATCTAGTTTCCTCGTGAAAACACTCAATGAACTTCAGTAGTTTGGGAGGGCAACCTATTTTCCTCAGGAGTTTGAAAAGGCCACTTCTGCTGACCATGTCAAAAGCTTTAGTCAGATCAACAAAAACGATGTAAAGGGGTCTGTCTCTCTCTCTGAATTTCTCCTGCAGTAGTCGTAGAGAAGAAAGGACGCGTAAGTGTACCATCAAAAACAGGGATTGTCTATTCGAGACTGCGCACTTCAACGGAAAAGATTAAAAGCAGTTTTAACACTAGTCGGGAGAACATCGCTAAAGCCAGTGTTACCTCAGCCTAAAGCATATGCTCAGGTCTGGTGATTAGCGCAAAACCTCAGAAACGTATTGTCCACAAGAAAACGATGCTAGGCGAAAAAGGTGAGGATTCTGTTTTGACACATTAGAAAGCGCTATGAATGGAAATGTATTCTTTCTTGGACGAGATAGTTCAAGAAATAATCACCCGATACGAGCAATATCATGATGTGGTAGGTATAAACGAATTTTGTTCCCACCTGAACCATTGAATCCTCATATTGAAATGAATATTGATAGTACCGGTACTCATAGCGACATTGACAAAACAAATTTCGAAAGAGTTTTCAACGGTTTGTCTCAGTTTCTTCAGAATCGTTTGAACTTCTGAAACAAAAACCTGTTTTGAGATTTATTTATTTTTTTTTTGACAAAAGATATCGTCTAGATAATTCAAATGTTAAATTTGAATAGTATAACTAAATGCTAGCGAAGTTTTGTCAGACTTAAGTTGATCAAGAATTCATTGCAATCAAATATGAAACATTTGCAACTCACTAATGTGGCTATTGATGACAAAAAAATATATATATTTTCGATAAAATTAATTATTGATAACTTTGCGAGCAAGAAAGCATTTAAGATTTAGTTATATTATCTTTTTGTTAAATAGATATTTTTTTTTTCGCAAAGTAGCAATACTTTGACAATGAATACACATTAGTTTGCGATAAAACGTCTATTCACTGTTTTATTTCACTATTTGGAAAGGATGGGGCATCACTTAGTGCGCGTACCACAGTTTGAAAAGCACTGGACAAGGCGACATGTAGAATGTTAGTGTACCACAGTTTGAAAAGCACTGGACAAGGCGACATGTAGAATGTTAGTGTACCAGTAACTGAAATGTAGGCTATAGAAACAGATATTCATCAACCTTTTTTTTTTAAAACAAGATATTCTGGAGTCATTTAGAAACAGGTTTATTATAATGTCGTCCTAGATATCAATGTCATTTCATAATGACGTGAACATGGGTGTATGCGTGTGTTTATCCCACACTAGCCTAGCAAATGTCTTTGTACATGTATGTATAGTTAATAGGTATTGTCTCTTGTTAGCACCTCTGTCTAGGGACACAGAACTTTATAATATGGAAAATATTTTTTCCCTTGATAGTTATGTCTCAAAATGTATGATGCTGTGTTTTTTTTAAGTAAGTTTAACACTAAAAGTGATTTTTAAAAAATCTTTCTAGTGACTTTGATGTGATTATAAGGACTCTTCTTTAATTAATAGTAACATTTCACAAAAGAGAACCACACAGAGAAATTCATTCGGTGACTACACACAGACATCTTGCTCTTTTTCCCATTCCCTAGACAATGAGTAGCACTGATACAATCTGGATGAAGGAAACAGCTGATACAATCTGGATGAAGGAAACAGCTGATACAATGTGGATGAAGGAAACAGCTGATACAATCTGGATGAAGGAAACAGCTGATACAATCTGGATGAAGGAAACAGCTGATACAATGTGGATAAAGGAAAAAGCCAGAGTTTTTGTACACCTTGACTTAGTTGACAAAGTTCATTTAAATATGCCACGGCTGTGTGTGTAGTTTTCATTCTTTAATGAAATCTAAAGAATCTACACTCCCCTGTATTGAAGAGGCTTCAAACACACAATTTAAATGACACAAGGGAGCTTAGATGACACAACATTATGGGTGACACAGGGGAGCTTAAATGACACAACATTATGGGTGACACAGGGGAGCTTAGATGACACAACAGTATGGGTGACACAGGGGAGCTTAGATGACACAACATTATGGGTGACACAGGGGAGCTTAGATGACACAACATTATGGGTGACACAGGGGAGCTTAGATGACACAACAGTTTGGGTGACACAGGGGAGCTTAGATGACACAACAGTTTGGGTGACACAGGGGAGCTTGGATGACACAACATTATGGGTGACACAGGGGAGCTTGGATGACACAACAGTATGGGTGACACAGGGGAGCTTAGATGACACAACAGTATGGGTGACACAGGGAGCTTAGATGACACAACAGTATGGGTGAAATAGGGAGCTTAGATGACAAAACAGTATGGGTGACACAGGGGAGCTTAGATGACACAACAGTATGGGTGACACAGGGGAGCTTAGATGACACAACATTATGGGTGACACAGGGGAGCTTAGATGACACAACAGTATGGGTGACACAGGGGAGCTTAGATGACACAACAGTATGGGTGACACAGGGGAGCTTAGATGACACAACAGTTTGGGTGACACAGGGGAGCTTAGATGACACAACAGTATGGGTGACACAGGGGAGCTTAGATGACACAACAGTTTGGGTGACACAGGGGAGCTTAGATGACACAACATTATGGGTGACACAGGGGAGCTTAGATGACACAACATTATGGGTGACACAGGGGAGCTTAGATGACACAACAGTATGGGTGACACAAGGGAGCTTAGATGACACAACAGTATGGGTGACACAGGGGAGCTTAGATGACACAACAGTATGGGTGACACAGGGGAGCTTAGATGACACAACAGTATGGGTGACACAGGGGAGCTTAGATGACACAACAGTATGGGTGACACAGGGGAGCTTAGATGACACAACAGTTTGGGTGACACAGGGGAGCTTAGATGACACAACATTATGGGTGACACAGGGGAGCTTAGATGACACAACATTATGGGTGACACAGGGGAGCTTAGATGACAACAGTATGGATGACACAGGGGAGCTTAGATGACACAACAGTATGGGTGACACAGGGGAGTTTAGATGACACAACAGTTTGGGTGAAACAAGAGTTTGGATGACACAGGGGAGTTTAGATGACACAACAGTTTGGGTGAAACAAGAGTTTGGATGACACAACAGTATGGGTGAAACAAGAGTTTAGATGACAACAGTTTGGGTGAAACAAGAGTTTGGATGACACAACAGTTTAGGTGAAACAAGAGTTTGGATGACACAACAGTTTGGGTGAAACAAGAGTTTAGATGACACAACAGTTTGGGTGAAAAAGAGTTTGGATGACACAACAGTATGGGTGAAACAAGAGTTTGGATGACACAACAGTATGTGTGAAACAAGAGTTTGGATGACACAACAGTTTGGGTGAAACAAGAGTTTGGATGACACAACAGTATGGGTGAAACAAGAGTTTGGATGACACAACAGTATGGGTGAAACAAGAGTTTGGATGACACAACAGTATGGATGAAACAAGAGTTTGGATGACACAACAGTATGGGTGAAACAAGAGTTTGGATGACACAACAGTATGGGTGAAACAAGAGTTTGGATGACACAACAGTATGGGTGAAACAAGAGTTTGGATGACACAACAGTATGGGTGAAACAAGAGTTTGGATGACACAACAGTATGGGTGAAACAAGAGTTTGGATGACACAGTTTGGACATAACAGTTTGGATGACACCATACATTACAGATTATTGCATACACTAGCAGATTTTGTACCAATATTTATCAATAATTTTGTCCAGAAAGATTATTATAGCTTTTATATAGCGCTACTTTGATGCTTATAGCATGCTCAGAGTGCTTTTGGTCCAATTTTTTGTGGACCAGTGTGGGGGGGGGGGGGGTATCTAGGAGTTGGTTTTCTGTGCTGCCTTTAGGCGCTCAGTAAACACAACTCTGCCCAAGTCAGGTGTCAAAGCTCGAGCCCCCTTCTAGGTAGCCAAGCCAAGCTAAGTTCAAGCGCACTTGGCCTCTTGACCATGCTCAACTCAACAGTAAAAGAAATATTTCCATATTCTTTTAAGTCAATGTTCATTTAAACATATTTAAAAACATGATGAGAAAATTAGTCTTAATTAGAAACCAATTTACAATTAATATTAACAGTACTCTCAAAATGAACAAAATGACAGCTATTGGAAGTAGGTTTGCTTAGCCATCCCTTATATCTGAATTTGTTCACATCTCAACAAGAAGACAGGAGATTTAGAATTTGCTTTTTTAAATATTTCTTAGTGACCAAGTGGTTAGGTGACTGAGGGGCTTGATCCTGGTGGGGGGTGTTTTTTTTATGTCAAACAGGATATTTAGGATTCTACTAGATGGATGCGGTACCTGACATTTACCAGGGAAAAGTATGGAGTGACTGTGTAGGACACTCTGCTTGGTTGAGTTCAGAAGCATGACAACCCAACATTACTTTCCCCACAGATCTGATTGAGCTAAACAAACAACAATGATCAATAACTAGAACTAGAATATAAATTGTGAAAATAACAAAAAATCTATTCTTTCAATTTGTTTTTGTTAACATCAGTCATCATCATCATCATCATCCTCTGTCCTGTGTGGTGCCAAACCTCCAAATACCTCAGAAGGAACTGTTTGTTGTTCCACTTCCATTTCTGTATTGAGTAGTGAAACAAATATAAAATTTCAAAAAAAAATTAAAAAAATTTGTTTTAAGTTAATTTTTTTCTTCTATTTCTTCTTCTTAAATTGCTTGTATATAGCACTACAGCACATCTTTCATGCTTACAGCATGCTCAGTGCCCTATGGTCAAGTCTCTTATGTGAACCAGTGGGGGGAGAGTGTATCTGGGAGAAGGTTTCCCTGTTGCCTTTAGGTGCTCAGTAAGCATAACTCTCCTCGAGTTGGGATTCAAACTCAAGCTCCCTTATTAGGTAGAAAAGTGGTTTTGGCCTCTAAGCAACATACCCCTTTATTATTTTATGAGTTACTAGACATATGTTACCCGCGACCCGTGGGTCTTTATTTGCGCATTACTGTCGATATAGTCACTGAGATTTTTTTGTTAACAATTAAACGAAATAATAATGTAATAAGTAAAGCGAATGTGTCAATGTAAAAATAGTGTGAATGAAGCTATCAAATCAAAATAGCTAATAAATTAAATTAAAACATTTGCTTGTAGGCTTACATATATTTGATTAAAATTTGAGACGAATAGACTTAATTTTGTATGTTCATGTGTTAGAGTTCTTAGAGTTCAATAAGAGTTTTAGACCTAGGCCTAGGAATAGACTCAGTAGAGAGATGTGTTAATGTGTAACCATTTGGTAATGTCTAATGAAAGAATGTTCGCCAGGAAATCTGTAGTCACACAGATATCAGGAACTAATTTATGTAAAAAATGCTTTTGAATAATCTAGTGGATTGGATTTAGATGTATGTTAAACGTAGCTAATGATCCTTTCACGTTATTTCTCTTTCGCTACGAAAATAAAATTAGTTTTGCGAAAATCGGTTTACCCGAAGTCGATACATTCTTATCTATTAAAAACGAAAAGAGCGATAGCTTTGTTAAATGAATGGGATTATAAAGTGAACAATTAAACGAAATAATTTTTAGTACGTGATTCATGAATGAAAATACATCTAGGCCTATCTTAACTCATCTTTGCAGCTTTCGTAAACGAATGTAGCTTTAGAAAACCAAATTTGAATGTTTATTTGATCAAAATATGAAATGAATGGACTTTAATTAATATGTCTATGTGTTAAAGTATAAAACTATCTGTGCGAAGAGAAGTTTTATCATCTTAGAGTTGAATTAGAGTTTTAGATCTAGGGATGGGATTATAAAGTAAACAATTAAACAAATTAATATTTAGTACGCGATTCATTACGGTATTGTCTAATGAAAGAATGTTCGTCAGGAAATCTGTAGTCACAGATATAAGGAACTAATTTATGTAAAAAATGCTTTTGAAACACAAAATTGAAGGTTAATTTTATTATATAATGAAATCAATGGATCTTCTTTTGTATTTTCATGTGTCAAAGTAAAAAACTATGTGCGCAAAGTGTATTTCTTAAAATTAGATCTAGGTCTAAATCCTTTCTATCTTTTCTCATGTCAACATTGTAGACATGGCCTAGATCCATAAAATACTATAGCTGTATTAGAGCCGGACAACTTTATTTTTTTTTTGAGGGTCTTAAGTTTGTCTTAGGGCTACAATACATACACTACGGTCTAAGTTAGTACCCAAGGAACATTCCTGCCTAGTTTTATCAAGATTGGTCAAGCGGTTTTGATGTCTATAAGTAACATACATACATACATACATACATACATACATACACCTCACATTCTACTTTATAATATAGATACATAAAAATTAACATTGTGTTGCACATATTGCAAATACTGCAATTAATTATGATTGGATAGAAAATGGGAAGCTAATAAATCAAACTATTCAGAAATTAAAATACAAATCTCTTGAAACCTACCTTTGTACTTGAATTCAAAGTTATAAAATTGAGTCATTAGATATTAACTTAAAATGATGTCGTGAGTTATAGAATTTTCATTTAAATATTACTCTGACCTTCCACTTCTTCTTCCTCATCTGTATCATCTTCATCATCATCAATATTAATTTCATCAGGATTGTTGGTCTTGGTAAGTTCTCCAAGTTCTTCTTGTGTGGTGCTGCTCCTGAACAACAAAATAGTGAATAAGTTAAACCTTTAATTTAGTTTGAATAAACACAAATCCAACATAATGTTCAACATGAACATGAGTTAAACATTATACTTAATTAATATCAGAATGATGCACATATGACAAAAAAATAAATAAATTTTACTGCAAATGTGGATGACATCACCAAAAAAGGACAACTGTCATTCAGACCAACTTGAAATGCAAAAAGGAGGTAAAAGAGGTAATTAGTGACTGTTACATGAAGGGAAAAAAAAAAGGTCTACATTTTCAAGTAACCACAGGACAGTATAGTTTGACTTTGTGCACCCAAGAAGAGAATATGAAATAAAGCTAACAACAAGAAAAGTTATATTTTGTATGTCCTTCAGTCAAAAAGTTAAGACTATTGCTGTTCTTTTGTCAATCAAAGAGTGAATGCCAAGTATTAAATGAAGCATCTGCAGGACAGAATATATCAGTCATCTCAGAGTATCATGCCACAGTCAAAGAATCAGCTGTGACAATTCTCAAGGCAAAGTTCACCACCAGTTGCTTGGATTATTCAGGCCTGAACATCATTAATGTTAATTAATTGCAACCCTGACAATGAACACCATCATTAAGCCATGACGACACTAAAAACTGTGCACAAATTAGCGGCAATTATTGAAGAAAGATGTCTAGCTAGTCTTTGGGAACTGCTAAACATGAGAAAAATAGTGAAACACTTCTGTAGTTGGCACTTTACTCTAAATTCACCAGTGAATCTTAAATCCTTATATTTATAGTATACTAATTTTTCTTCTTCTTCTTTCTCATTGTTATGTTGGAGCATTCAGATGACTAGACCAATATATGAGATGAACTGCGCAGTGGTTTCCAAATCAGGGAGCTCTCCATATAGGTTTCTTTCCATTGGGGTGTTTTGGGGCCAGTGTAACATATGTTATCTAATTCTATTGTGAGGCGAAAGATTAGAAGTTGATCTTGTCTGGATAGCTTATAATATGAGAACACATTTTTAATAGCAGTTTTAGGCATAAAATAGTCTTAAAAATATATGATATAGCATCATAAAGAAAAAGTAGGGCAGCATAGTCAAAGTGGATAGCAGCTTTGAGCAGTTAAAGTAATAATAACATGATTGGGACCTCCTGAGTTGATTCATAGTCCTCCCTAATCTCCACTTTTAGTGTAAAGGAATTTCCCTACAAATGTTTGAGTCACAGTGATAATATCTCTATCTTGAAATAGCTATTAAGCCAAGAGCTTTATCTAGGCTATATTATTGTCCTAAGAGGCACTGACCTAACAAACAAGAGCTTTTTCTCAGCTTGGGCTTTTTCTTTGAGAGATTCTTGTGCTAGTTGCCTTGCTCGTGCCTCTAGTTGTTGCATTTCATTACCCTCCTCTGTCAAGATAAAATAAAATATTAACTCCTTTTGTATTTAGATTATAATCTCTAAGAACTTGTAAGTTGAACATTACATGTAGAAACTAAGTCAAATAACAAACCTAAATTTATATTGTCTTGTTTCTTGGTCTGTGCTGCTAACATCTGAGCTGACATAAAATTGACCTGAAAAAGAAATGCTATGCTCATTACATATCAAATGTTTAAAAAATATAATTTAAAATATGAGGGAGATTGAAGAGTATGAGGTAAAATAATTGGAACTCCAAATGAGATTTCATAACTTTCATTTGGAAACAGATCTATAATGATAGCTGAAAACCACAATGGTTTTCTAGCTGGAAGGAACTTCTTTGAAAGGTTTCAGTAATTATGGAGTATTAGAGGGCTACAAATCTACACTATTTCATGATTTTGTTATTTCATTGAGACTAACCTGTGTATTATATGTTGCTTGCACACTTCTTTTTATTCTCAACATTTCACGGACAGTGTCTTCATTGCCATGATTGATCTCAAACTCTTTCCAAGACTCCCAAAACTGAGGGGCAACCTGAGAAGCATTGTTTTAAGAATAATGTGTTTATAGAGATCTCTGAGATAATTATTAACAACAAATAATGTAAGAAAATTGAAGCTCATTAAATTAAAAATGTAAAAGAAACAAAATTAGATTATATATATGTTATCTGTTTTACAACATGTATAAAACACTCTATTTAAAAAATAAATTACTATCATGTAGTGAACATCCAATTTTTTGTTTTTTATCATCATTTGTCCCTTGACTTTCATCCTAAGGGTGCTGTGACAGTTTGTGTAACCAGATCCCTACTATTTATGATCAGCAGCTGTTCTTAGCAAGATACCAAGAGAGTTACTGGTCAATTTTTGTGTGTGGTTCAGCCAGCTTTTCTTTGGACGACCCTTTCTTCTTAGTGCCCCCCCCCCTCACCGTACCTTGAGAGGATGACTTGACAGTAAGTCATGTTTAACAATATGACTGAACCAGCTGAGTTTTCATCTCTTATGAGTATTGAGTATAGACTTGTAAAAGCACTAACTTATTTGTCTTCTTTTCCTAGTAGCTGATACCCAGCATTTTTGTGTAGCATTTACTCTTAAAAGTTTGAATTCTTCTTTCATTGTTGTCTTTAAATCCAAAATAATGACTTCATAGATTATTAAAAAAAAAAAAGACTAGTACATGAAATGAAATCTTACCCTGGGATCACTAATCTGTGACCCATGAGCATATATAGCCCGAGCTCTGTCTATCTCTCCAAGTTTTTTTTCTAGATCAGCAAATCGTAAGCACATTTCTCTGCAATCATAATAAAATCAAAACAGAAATATTATTTACAGTAAATAATCCAGAAATTTAGTGTGTAAACAAAGAACAGCAGGCCAAAATAAAACTTAGCTTCAAATGGTAAAATCATGTGAAAACTTTACCTTGCTTGGTCATTGGGCAAAACCTCAATAGCTTTCTCATAGATTGTTCTAGTGTGAGTCACACCATACACTTCTGCTGCTTTCTTGATGTAAATATTAAACATCTGGAAGAGAAAATGTTAATTTTTTTAAAAATGGAAGAGAAATGAAAAACCAATAGGGCGCAATTTAAAATGTTTATTTTAAACCTTAAGGATAGAAGCAAAAATTTAAAAAATCGATTTGGAAAGGTTGACCTAATTTTTAACTATAGCATGTTACTGAACTTGAAAAGTGCTTACTTAATTCAAGTACTAGCAAAGGAAAAACTGAAGATTATTCATTTTTGTATTCCTCACCTCCACCAAAGTGGAAGAATTCTAATGACTGATTATGATGAGAGTCTCTATACACATTCTATACAATTAGTTCAAGGAAGTCAATAAAAAGTGGAAGTGAAAAGTGAAAGCTAAATGCAGAGACAGACAACTTACGCTAGATTTAGAGAACTGATATTTTTTATTGTGAATTAAGTCTTAAAATGATGAAGCTGAAGTTTTTTTAAAACTGATACAGACCTTTCAAATATATACCATTTTAAAATATTGTATTTACAAAATGAACTTACTTTATATTGTTCCTCTGGTAGCACTGCTCGTGTTGCTCTGTCATAAACAGCCATAGCATGACGTGCCATTCCATGTTCCATTTCAAGTTTAGCATACAGTAGATAAATTTCTTTGGAAGCAAACAAAGAAAAAAAAACTTTATTTATTATAATTAGTGTTTTGGGCACATTCCATGCTCCTACATAAGGCAGTGAGCTCTCAATCTTTTTAGTGGAGTTGTAGGAAGATTTCTTTACTGTCTTAAGGCGCTAACAAACGCAATTTAGCTCTGGTCAAATCTCAAATAAAAATGTCTAGTCTATATTGAAACTCCCTCAGTGAGATAGCGACAAGTAATACATTTAATGTTCATTAAAACTGCTTGTAGAAATATGAGGAGCAAAAAAAAAAAAAAAAGTCATCCAAACTAATAGCTTGCCCTGTCAGAATTCAAATGCTAAGTCTCATTTTATTCTCTGATCAAATTATGAAGCAAGCATTCTACAATTATCTTACAGATAACATTTTCTTTATCAGACATTGTTACAAACTCACACACAAATTGTCATTCTAGCAAGATGCCACGAATAACGTTATTTAAAAAAAAGCACTTTCTTTTTCCACCCTATCTTCAAGGGTAAAAGTTGGTGGTGGTAATTTAAAAATCCTCTAAAAATGAATGCAACAATGTTTTATTTATTTAAACCAAGACATTTTAAAACCAAAGTATATTTCAAGGGGTACAATTTGAGAGAGAAACAAGTTGGAAATAATTTCTGGTATTGTATATATAAATTGGAGTTTTTATATTAATATCTTTGAAACTATTATTGCCATCAAAGCTTTTAAATGCATGCATGAAAGAATCTTAATTGCCCTTATTTAAAAAAAAAACAGAAATAGTCATTTCAGTCATTCATCTAAAATATATTTCTTACCTTTAGCATATTTTTCTGGACATTTTTCTAAACACTGCTCAAACAAATCTCTGGCTCTTTCTAATTTGGTACCTTCCTACAAGACACACGAAAGAAAAGTTATTCATCTTTTTGTTACAATGTTCTTTTAAACTAACAAATACTTTGCCCTCACTCCAACTATAAATATTGGTAGAGAGTATAATAAATACTTTGGATTTGACAATATTACCAAGTCCACCTGGTGTAGATCAAATTAAAAGGTATATGATAAACTACTTTTAGGATATTTTAAAAACAAAGGTAACATTATGAACAGCTAACTTGGTTAGACTTAAGCACTTACATATCTAGTTATGAACTTGTTAAGATAAGTATTCCACAAATCATAGACATTGGGCCACTTGAAAAGAGCTATTCCTTTTTCATAAGCCTAAAAACATATTATATTAAAAACTGTTTTAATCATAGCATACATTTCATACACTGCAGAGAACAAAGGTAACATGCAACATTGCTTCTATATCTTTTCAAAATGTGAAAACTCTCAATTTGTATAGCATCTAACCCCCACCCCATTTATTGTGTTTTTACATGATCAATTTTTTTTTACAATAATTTTTTTCCAACATTAAAAAATACTATGTTTATTGGATTAGGTATTCTATTAGGTATTTAATGAATTTATTAGATGAATTACTTGTTTAAATCAAGAACTTTAAAAAAAAAAAAAAACTAATGCAAAATTTAGTATTATGTTATCACTAATAAATTTTTTCTAAATATTCTTAAGGAATCAATGTGTATAAATATCAAATACATATCAACCAACCTTAAAAGCTTCTTCAAAATAGTTGTTTTCTTCTAAAAACATGGCATAGTTCATGATGATCTGAGGAGTGGCTATCCGCAGGTCAATGATCTTGTCATACACAGATTTACATGACTGAATATACATTAGAAATAACACAGTTTAATATACTCATACTACTGAATATTTTTTACAACACTATGACCTTATTTAAAAGTGTACACACATTTTTTTTTACTTAACACACACAATATCTACAGTATATCACCTTAAATGTTCCAAAACTCTCTTCCAAATCTGCATAGAGAGACCAGACTTTAAGAGACTTGTGCACACGTGTCTGTACCGTCTCTGTCTGATAAAATAAAAGTGATAAAAAAAACTATTATTTTTTGTTTCACATGTTTCAGATGGTTCATCAGAGTTGAGGATAATCTACATCCTAGCACTAATCCCCCACAGGCTAACTGGAGATGGCAACGGGCAGGGTATGAACTCTGAACCATATAGATGACCAAAAAACAGTACAGTGTGCAAACCGTAAGACCAGGCAATTTAGATAGCATTCAGGTAGGTCCCGTAATTTTATATAAAACTGTAACTTTCTTTTGAACAGGAAAAATACTTTAAGAAATGACACAAGACAGAGAGCTAAGTTACCTCATCATGATATGCTACTTGTCTTTTCAGTGGAGTTGTTGCCCTTTGCATTAATTTTAAGGCTTCCTCACTATTGCTGCAATTTAAAAAACAAAATGTATCACTTGGAATGTGAATTTTTTTAATTTACTTATTAAAAAAAAATGAATAGTAATATCTAGACTTACTTGTGCCTGAGTTCCATCTCTGCCCATTCACACCAGACACATGCTAAATCATCCACATGCTTGTAAGGTACCTGTGTGGCCTTTTCAAACACTATACGAGCCTGATAAGTACAAACAGAGAACAGTTTTGAAAAAAAGTCAATATTTAATTAGTAACTGAGTATAATACCCCATAGCTTCATTAACTAGTCTCACTCTTATCACTAGGTATTTAATTAGTAACAGAATATAATTCATATAAATTCATCAACTAGTCTCACTCTAATCACTAGATATTTAATTAGTAACAGAATATTATTCCCATAGATTCATCAACTAGTCTCACTCTAAACAATTTCATCCCCAACAAAAATGTATAGGTTTGATGATTGAATGGTAAAGAGTTGGGATGCTGAAACCAGGGACCAATTCTTGGGTGGACCAGGATTTTTAGTCTTGCTTAAGGGCATTTATTAGTTTTCCATGTTATATTACATCCGCATTTACAATTCACAATTTGACATAAACTTTATTAACATAATGAGGTCTCATAATCTTTACTATATTTACAAATGTATTTTTTTCAATAACAAAAATTTCTTCTGCCTTGAACTTTGTTAGACATGATAATAGCAGCAGCTTGAAAGAGCAAATAGTTTGCTAATGTTCTAAAAGAGTTTTTTTTCCAATTCATACTTTCAAAGAAAAAACAAAATGGTTCTTACATCTTCTATTTGATCATTCTTCTCGTAAAATTGAGCAAACTCCACCCATAATGTGTGAGGCTTTCCTGAAGCAAGTTTAGGATCCACAGTCTGGACTGCCTCTGTGTAAGTGTTGATTATCTTGAATAAAGTTGTACATTTTTTATGTCAATAGTTGAATTTGATTATTGTTGTGAAAAAAAAATGAAATCAAAACAAAATCAGAAATTTAATTTTAATATATGCTGTAAAAAAAAAAAAAATACTTCTCTAGGTTTGCCTTCAAATAATGTGACACGTTTGTGCCACTCATGCACATTATGAGGATTCTGACGTAAGAGAACACTGTCAAGGTACAGAAAAAAAGAGAAATAAGCATAATAATAGATATTGGAAGGAAAAAGTATAAATAATGATGTAAAAATGAATGAATTATAAACAATACTACTACTAATAGATTACATGAAATTTTAAACTAACAATATTATTGGTATGTAATTGATTTAATTTTTTATTCTGGTTAAAAAAAAATAGCTTCATAATACTGATCAAGTACATTTTTGTCATATTTTAAATGTTCATTGAAATTTTCATTGATGTCATTATGTAAGACAATTTATAGTTTACCTGTTAAGAAGTAAAGGTCTTCTGTCCATTAGATCTTCAAGCCTCGCAAGGCGCACTTCTAACTCTAAGTCATCTGGTGCAATTATAAGATTCAAATTGTAAGTCAAATTTCCATAATGATAATAAAGATTATTATTATTATTAAATGAAAACATGTCTGCAATTCTTATATTACATATCATATACAAATATTTCTTATATTACATTTCAACATATGCCTACTAGATGATGATATTTACCCTAACCAGATGTATAACATTAACAGTGAAATGAAAGCTTGCCAACCTTCTTCACTGGCTCCCTCTTCCTCCATGGTTTCCATTTTAGCCGCTATCATACTTTTCTCAAACTGGGCACAGGCATCAAATACTTGGGTAAAATCTCTGACTGTTATAACTGTTTGTATAGCTTCTTCATAAATATCTCTAGCCTTCAAAAATGAATAGTTAAATACTCTTTCAAATGCAGTAAAGATATAATTACTAGTACTAAATCACATGCCAAGTTAAATAGTTTTACACATCTTTTTCAATATTATAATAAATACTTGATTGTTGATATTTTTTTAATAACATTTTATAAATTCCAACAATACCAACAAAACAAAGAAAAACAAAACATTATTGATAAAATGACAAATATTGAAATTTCAACCTTCTCTCCTTTACCAATAAGGTATAAATATAGATACTTATTGTTATTAATTAGGATTTCTATCATTCTCAACTTTTCTGAGTAACAGTTTTTTTTAGTAAAATCACTTAAGTTAGAAAGCCTTCAGGATAGAAGACTTAAAAGTAAAGTAGCAATTATACATAAAACACTGAACCATAATCTTCAAATACAAAAACAAAATCTAATAAAATACTCATAAAGACACAAAGATAAAGGCACATTCCTTCTTACATATGCTAGGACAAATTTGTACAAATGCTCCTTCTTCCCTAGTGCTATTAGAGCATGAAATGGGTTGCCTGAGCTAGCCAGGAAAACCAATGACTTGGCAGAATTTAGGTCATTGGTCAATGTCCAGGACGCGTAGGACGTAATTATCTTCTATTTTGAAGTAACGTCTGTTTTATATAAGATAAGATAAACATTTTGTATATAAAAATGGATAACTAACCCTTTCAAAATGTCCTCCTCTAATATAGTAATCTGCTAAAGAGTTCCACAAAACACCTATCTGATCTGTGTAGCGCTTTAATCCTTGCCTTATGATAGGCTCCACTTTCAGTGATGTAACTTTATCTGGGTTCTTAGCAATCAATTCACATAACTGATTCCAAAGCTGAAATAGGAGTGAGACAAAAGATTAATAATACCCCCAAATATAAGTGAAAAAAAAAACAACAAACAACACTAACGACAACAGAATACCAGAATGCATATTCTAAATGAAGTTTTAATAGCACTGATCCCTTCATTAAAATGCGATATGCTGAAAGAATAAAAAGTCAATTGTTTAGTTTTCTTTCCTCCCAAAATGTTTTTAATTGCTTGTAGTTCATCTCGAATAGTTTCCCTTTGGAAAACATGTAACAGATTTTTTTCAATTTCAATGAGTTTTTACCAAAAACAATGTTTTTTTAAGAGTGGGGGCTAAAAGGTTCTATTTTTCTATATTAATTTTCGCCCATGAGTGTTTCTCCAGTACTGGTTACAACTAGGTGTTGGTTCACTAAAAAGTCTGTATTTCATAAGATTGTTATTCAAATGTGACAATTTGCATTACATTGCATTAAGAAATGGTTAATCTATAAATTTTGATATTTTGAGCTCATAAGGTGCTAGGGAAATATTGAAATTGTAAAAAATGTGTGAAATTACTACCCAAAATGGCGGCTTTTGATGTAACACGGAACACCATGGTATGATTGAATTAATATCATACTAAAACCAAGGGGCATAAAACTTCCATCTTTGTTGGAATATGTTAACAAGATCCTCATATTTCAATGTCATTATTTAGTTTTTCTCAAGGTTATCAAAATATTGATTAAACACGGCCACAAAAAGGCGTTTGAGGCGCATCGCGATGTGTCCCACTTTATACGGAATTACAATCCTCTATGAATTGTAAACAAGAAATAAATAATATGCTCAACATTGCATTTCTGTTACAACAAGCATTAAAGATTTCTTTTAAAGTATTTTTTTTGTTAAAAGCTTTCTAAACATGCATAACGAGCTTAAAATAGGTCGAGGTGTCCCAGATGAAGCGCCTGTGCTGCGTGTGTTAAGAATGGGATTATTTTTCCCACGACACTACTTTTTATGAATGAGAGTTCTTTTGAGCATCACAGGTATTGTGTAGAACAAAAGAAGTGCCGTTTCCGCTGGAAATACTAGCGTAGTAATTAACAGGAGTACGTAAACAATAGCGTGTCCCACAATTAACCATTGATGCGCCTCAAGCGTCGACACGATCAATCGCCGGCAATCTTGCACAAAAACCTCATTTAATCTGTTTTTTGTGATCTTTTGTGAATCAACAACCCATCAGGTACGTAGATATTTCATTATTTTACTGAAATTTAAGCTTATTACAAATAAGTTTGATTGCAATATCCTAATCAAAGTGCTTTTTTATTATGAGGTTACTAAATTTAACCATTCAATCATGACGTCACGTGAAGCGTCTTGAACACAATTTAGTCTTAAATCGTAAAGTTAATCAATTTTAAAGCCTGTTACTAAACAAAAAGTTTATATTTCTAAAACAATTATGTTGATGTAATAGTAGACGTGTGTAGGGATTTAAAATAATTAATTTGTTTTTATTTTGAGAAGTAAATTGGATTAGGCGTTGAGGCGCTCCATGGGACCCCGTGCTGGTGTTTTCCATGCATAAATTATGGCGTCACATGTAGCGTCTAATGCGAGTTCAGCATTTGTTACGTTTTCTGTATTCATGGAAGTTTTAATTAAGATTAAATGATTTTAATATATGTAATAAACTATTTTCATAATTAATCATTTTAAATGAACATTTTTTAACATCTTACATTTTATATTTTTTGTAATTTTACTTTACATCGTTTGGGGCGTTTCAGTGGACACTACTCCATTTGTTTACAAATGGTGTCCTAGTTTGCGTCTGTTAAGTCCAAATAGATTTTAGTGATAGTTTGTTAAAGATTTTACAGTGTCAGATAATATTAGCTACATCTATAAGAAATAAAGCGGTACTGTTTAAGAAATATTAAATAATTAAAATTTACTTATTACTGTAAATAAGATTTAGAACTATTTGATCTTTCGTTTGAGGCGCATCTCGGACACTTGTCTTTAAAACTTTAAAGAGCTTAACTCTAGATCTAGAAATCTAGACTAATTAGACCTCTAGACCTAAATCTAGATTTACTCTAGATCTAGATCTAATTATGTAATTCATTATCTAGATTTACTCTAGATCTAGCCCTAGATCTAATTATGTAATTCATTATATTATAGCTAGATTTACTCTTGAGTCTTGATCTAGAGTAGAGTAGAATAGTCTAGTCAGTCTAGATCTAATTCAATATCTAGATTTAGATTTTTTTTTGATTTGTTGATTTGAGGCACATCGGCACAATTTAGGCCATGTCGTGCCTGCAGTCCCTTAAGGACTACTCTCTCTCTAAACAGCAAGGGCCAGATTCTATACAGTAATATAATTAAAATTAAGGTCTATTCACAGTTAAAATAGTAAAGGTAGTAAAAATTTAAATATTTGGTAAAAATCTAATGTAAATAGTGCATGTTCACAAATTCAGAAATCACATCTTCGTAGATAGCCCCACTTCCCGAATAAAGCCCAGTACCTTCCCAGGGTCGACATTATTAAATAGTGTTTTTAGATTAGTGGCTCTAAAATGTTTCGCCCTGACATCCTGGTATCTGGGGCAATCAACGAGGATATGTTCCACGGTGAGGCGAGAGTCACAGTACTCACAAAGTGGGGGCTCCTCTCTCTTCAGTACAAAAGAGTGCGTGATGTAGGTGTGGCCAATCCTAAGTCTGGACATGGTTGTGCTACCACGCCTTGTCAGACCCTTAGATGTGGGCCGCCACCTGACATCCGCCACAATCTGCCTGAGTTTACTGTGAGTCTCAGCCTCCCATCGGTTCTGCCACTCTCGATAGGTGGCAGAGGCAATACTTTGTCTCAGGTCCGAGTAGGGGATTTGGGTTCCTGACACCGCATGATTTAGGGCTCTCTTTGCTTCTCTGTCTGCGGCTTCGTTTCCCTCAATGCCAACATGGGAGGGGACCCAGATGAAGGTGACATCCCTACGGTTGGCTGTTATTAGGTCCAACAGCTTCAGGCTCTTATGTACCAATGGGATGTCAGTCTTCATCCGCCCCAAAGCTTGCAATGCAGATTTGGAGTCGGAGCAGATTATAAATTTCCTCCTTTCTGATGCTTTTACGGCCATAAGTGCAAGCAATATTGCGTGCAATTCGGCCGTAAAGATGGAGCAGCCATCGGGGAGTCTACGGGAGATTGTTTTGTTCCGAAAGGAGCAGGCACACGCGACCTTTCCCTCCATTTTGGATCCGTCTGTGTAGATGGTGCCACAATCTCCGTAGCTCTCCTGCAGTTCCCTAAAGTGGACTTGTAGTATGCTTGGGTCTGTATTTTCTTTTTTGAAATTAAGGAGGGATAAATTTAATTTGGGTTTATTCATTAGCCAAGGAGGATTCTGAGGGGTTTCTATTTTAGAGATTTGGTCAATGGGTGGGGTTAAATTTTGGATGGGTTCTCTCATTCGAAGGCCCAACGGCTGTATGACGTTAGGCCTTCGATTGTATAATTCTACCTCTGTGGGGTTAAATATGGAGTCAAAAGCAGGGTTCGTGGGGTTGGATTTTAGCTTGACTATATACTGCATTGCAAGCTTTTTCATTCTTATATCCATGGGGAGTTCTCCAGCCTCCACATGGAGACTTGGGATAGGTGATGTACGAAACGCGCCGAGACAGAGACGCAGGGCAGCATTTTGTATTGGTTCCAGTATTTTTAGGTACGACTTCCTTGCTGCTCCATATATTATGGATCCGTAGTCTAGCTTGGATCGAATTAGACTCCGATAGAGCAGCAGCAAGGTATCTCTGTCAGCTCCCCAGTCCGTATGGCTGAGTACTCTTAGTATGTTTAATGACTTTTGGCATTTCTTCTTAAGTTCCTTAATGTGGGGGAGAAAATTAAATTTGGAATCTAAGGTGAGGCCTAAAAATTTTGTAGTTTTCACGACAGGGATCTTCTTTTTGTGTATAAATAGTTCAGGGTCTGGGTGAAGTCCCCTTAGATTACAAAAATGCATACTAACTGTTTTGGAGTCTGAGAATTTGAAACCATTATAGTTTGCCCAACCCTGAATTTTGTTTAAACATAACTGTAATTTCCTTTCTAAGGTGTTCATGTTTTTCCCATAAGTAAGAATGACAAAGTCATCAACATACAAAGAGCACTCTATGCCAGGGGACAGCGCATTTATGATGCTATTTATTTTAATGTTGAACAGGGTGACTGACAGAATGCTGCCCTGGGGTACACCCATTTCCTGGTCATGAGTGTCAGAAGCGGAGTTGCCCACTCGAACCTGAAATTTTCGATCTTTCAGGAATTCCACCACAAAACGGGGGAGGTGTCCCTTAAGCCCCATAAGCGCCAGGTCACGTAGAATGCCATGTTTCCAGGTTGTGTCATAGGCCTTTTCTATATCGAAGAATACAGCTACTAGATGTTCTCTTCTGAGTAATGCATTTCTAATATAAGCTTCCAGCCTTACCAGGTGGTCAGTTGTTGTCCGCCCCTGCCGGAATCCGCACTGGTAGTTTGAGATCACTTTATTCCTTTCCAGGTACCAGACCAGCCTACTGTTAATCATTCTTTCCATGGTTTTGCAGATGCAGCTTGTTAGTGCTATTGGTCGATAGTTAGCTGGGTCAGAGCCGTCTCTTCCCGGTTTAGGTATCGGTATAACTGTGGCTTTCCTCCAGCTGTTTGGGAAAGCGCCTGTTTGCCACACACAGTTATAGACCCCTAGCAGGACTGCCAATGAGGGTTCGGGAAGGTGCTTGAGGAACTGGTAATGGATTTCGTCTTCTCCAGGCGCTGTGTCATGTGACTTGTCCAGCGATTCCCTCAGTTCCTCAAGCGAGAACGGTTTGTTGTAGTCTTCATTGTTCTCTGACCTGAAATCAATGGGGTGTCTTTCCTCCCTGGTTTTGACTTTTTGGAACTCTGGCGTGTAGTGTGCAGTGGATGATTTTTCTGCTATTGAGGATGCAAGGCAGTCAGCTATTTCTCTGGGGGACGTGACAGTTCGTCCTTGATTTTTCAAATGCCCTATTGCATTTGATTCTTTCCCTTTGATTCGCCTTACTGCCTTCCAAACCGCTCTAGCAGAAGTTTTGGCATCCAGACTGCCGACAAAACTTCTCCAGGAATTCCTTTTGGCTGACCGTATGGTTTGTCTAGCCTTTGCTCTAGCTATCCTGAATAGCTTTAGGTTTTCCTGGGAAGGATTCTTTAAAAATGCAGCCAGTCGTTTTTTCCTATCACCAATAGCACTTTTGCAAGCTGTATCAAACCATGGTTTGCTAGGCCGTTTTGGATTTGCAGAGGTTAGGGGTACAACTTTCCTGGCTATACTTAGTAGCTTGCTAGCAAAGGTATCAGCTGGGTTCTGTTCATGGAGGATATTTTCTGTGATATCCTCAGAGCATCTTTTTTGGAATTGTTCCCAATCAGCCTTATTCAGTTTCCACCGCTGAGGTCGTCCCAATGAAGGGAGATTGTTAGTAATGATGATTGGGAAGTGATCACTTCCCCGTAGATCATTGCTAACTGACCATTTAAAATCGTCCAGGAGTCCGGGGACGCATACGGTGAGGTCAATGCATGTGAATGATCCAGTTCCTGGGTGCAAGTAGGTCGGTGATGCATCATTAAGTATGCATAAATCATGTTGGAGGAAGACATCCTCCAGCATACGACCTCTTGTGTCGGTATTGTTGGATCCCCACATGGTGTTATGGGCATTGAAATCCCCAAGGATTAAATAAGGCCGGGGGAGTTGTTTCAATAGGTCCTCCATGTCTGTTCGGTTTAATGGAGCGCCTGGTGGTAGATACAGGCTGCAGCAAGTGATAACCTTGTGAAGGGTTATCCTAGCTGCTACGGCCTGTAGTGTGGTCTGTAGTTCTACCCTCTCATGGGGGATGCTATCCTTCACAAGGATACAGACTCCACCTGATGCTCTCTCTGCATCCTCAACATTCTTGGTGTAAGCACGGTAGCTTCGGAAGCTGATGCAATCTTTTAGAAATGTTTCCTGTAAGCAGACAGCTACAGGAGTCTCAGAGTCCATCAGTAGCTGCATTTCCTCGTAATTGGCCTTGAGGCCTCTACAATTCCACTGTACAATTCTGGAATCCATGGCTTATTCTAGATGACCTACTTGGAGCTATTTGGCCTTGGGAGGCCCCCGGGGGGGGTTTCCCTTTATTCCAGTGACCTTGGTATTTTTATTCTTGGGTTTGGATGGAGAGGAGGACAACCCCCTTTTGGGGGAAGTCTTTCTCTCTGGAGAGGGGAGATCCCTCTGGTTAGAGCGGAGGTTATTTCCTCCTCTCTCACCTCGGGCATCCTCTCCGCTTTGATTTCTCCCCTTAGGGAGTTGGTCAACCTCTAACTCAGTAGAGGTTGGGGTGTCTGGCTGGGTTCTCTGAGGAGAACCTGTGTCAGACATGATGTCTCCGGGTTCTCCCGGAGTATTGGTTTTGACATGCTGCTCAGTCTCCATGCTCTCATCAGCGAGCACAGAGAACCTGTTCTTTAGCATGACAACAGGGCTTTCTTGTTTCTTCAGAGGTGTGTTCTTTGGCGGTGTTTTCTTCTGAGTTGGGGGAGGAGGAGGGGGTGGTGGGGTCAATGTGTCCGTCTGTGTGGCTATGGATCTTCCTTTCTTAGCAACAGCCTGGGCGTAGGTCTTTGTCAAGCCGAATTGGCCCTTGGGTAGGGCCAGTACAGCCGATTTCGCCTGGCTAAAGGTACATCCGTTTCTTGCCTTGTACTCCTGCACGGCAACCTCCTGTTTCCACACAGGGCAGTCCTTGGAGTAGGCTGAGTGGCCAGCTTGACAGTTTGGGCATTTGAACTGGGCTGTGCAGCCCTTGTCCTCATGACCCTCTCCAGCACATCTGGCACACACAGTGTTCCTCTTACAGACTGCCGCGCCGTGTCCATAACCCTGGCACTTGAAGCACCTCATGGGGTTAGGTATGTAGGGCCTCACTGGAACTCGTAGGTATCCTGCCTTCACATACTCTGGCGGTGTCCTAGTTCCGAATGTGAGGATAATAGTGGCGGTTTTGACCTCCTCACCCTCCCTGCGCCTGGTAATGCGCCGGGCATGGGTGACTCCTTCAATGCCCTCCACTATTTCCTTCTCGGAACATTCCAGTAGGTCCCTAGAGCTGATTACACCTCTGCTGGTGTTCAGACTCTTGTGTGGCATGACTTCCACTTGGAGATCACAGAGTCTTCTGCATCTTAAAAGCCCATCAGAGTGTGTCTTGCTGTCTACTTCTACAAGGAGTTCCATTGTTTTGTGTAGCTTAGACACACTCTTGGGCTCTCCCACTACTGACTTGAGTCCCTTATAGATAATAAAAGGGCTCAACTTGGTCAGGCTTTTTCCCTCCTCTGTGCATCTAACCACCAGAAATGATGGCCAGGTGGCACAGCTTTTTGGGACCTCCTCTTTTTTATCGTCAATTCGTCGTTTCTTGCCCAGACATAGGTCTGGGGCAAGTAGTTTTGTGTGTGTTTTTTGGTCCATATATATTTTGGTTAATTCGGCACCTGTGCTCCCCACCCGCCATCGAGTCCAACAAGGGGACGGGCCATTCGGATGTCCAGAATGAGCCCGCCAGGGCTACACAGGTGCTATACTCAGTCAGCTGCTACATCGGACATGTGTCCGATACAGCAGCTCCCTGATTGACCCTCCAGCCACCGCCCTCCAGCATAGGTCGACGACCTATGCTGGTAGCTCGGCATGACCAGCCGGTTGACCCAGAGCGGGCCATCTGGGTCTCAGGTCTAGGGGAACTTGGAGCCAAAGTATTGTGTTGTTGTGGTTTATCCTCAGATAGCCACCACTCAAACACCAGGATCTCTTTATCCCCCCTTACCCGTCGCAGTCCACGGCAAACGGACTGGTCTAGGACGTAGTGAGAATTTTAAGTTAAGGAGACAGTGTGATGATCAATGAAGGCAGACTTAGGAAAAGAGGAGGCAGACACAATGATAGAAAAGAAGTAGGGCACTTTTGAGCTCCAAAAGTGCTAAGGAAAGAGGAGCGCAGTTTAACGTCATGTCTCGGGACGATCTAGATTTAGATCTAAACTAGATTATTAGATTAGAAATCATTAGATCTTTTATGAATCTAGACTAGTGACTCTAGACTAGATCATTAATGACTAGATTTAGAATCTAATTTTAGATTTAATAATATATTTTTCTTTAAATTGACCAGTATCTAGATTAATCTAGAAAAATATCTAGAGTCTAGATCTATATTATAGACCTATTCTATATTAAAATGTATATTGTATCTAAAACAAAGTTTGGTTTAACCTGCACTTAATTTCCATTGTATTGTTTATACAGTATATTCAATTATATTGTATTCAGTTCTTTCAGTCTACCACTGAATGATTATAACTTAAGTTAATATAATTAACAGTACTAGTCCTATACTATTGATTGAGTCTATCCCTATCAAGCAATTATGGGCATTACTAGACTAGATTTAAATAATGCACCAATATATAATATATGTTTATGAAATTTATTTGTAGGCCTATATTATATATAATAGATCTATTTAATTAGATACTTAGACATTTTTATAAATTACAGATTTCAGTAATGGAGTATCTGTTAGAGTTTCAAGGCGTCTACAAGCCAAGAAAGACTCTAAATTTACAAGCATCAAAGCCTGAGTCTCTAACACGTGTTACTGTTTTAGAGCGGAGAGAAAAGGAAAGGTTGAGAAAAGCTGCATACAGGGCCTAGTTAAGCCCACATGAAAAAGCTTGGATAAACAGAAAACGCAAAGAAAGAAAACAGCAAGCTAATAGTCCACTTAATGTCATCTCAGTAGAGGTTGGTGAATCACTAGGTACTGGATTCCAGACTCCAGTGGCAAAAAGAATGGCTGTTTCAAGGGCTTTGATGAAATTGCCTAGGTCACCCAAGAAATATGCCGCAGTTTTTGATGGTCTCACACAAATATGCTCCCTAAGAAAAAGTAAAGCTGTCCATGACATACGCTTTCTGCGCCTACCTGAGAGAAGAAAGCTCATCTTTCTAAACAACATTAAAGAAAGTATCAAAACCTAACTACACTCCACCAGCAAAAAAAAAAGTCAGATGTCTAGTGCTCATAGACAAGTACTCTGCAGTATCCTTAGTAAGTACAACAAACTCAGAGTTGTGCTACTCATTTCTAACATTTGGTCAAGAAGTTTTATGTCCAAGTGCAAATCAGAACAAATTGCAAGAAAAAAAATTAAGTGATTGCATTGCACAAAATGCCTTGGAAACAATATTCATTTTTGACAGTAGAGAGGATGTCTCAAGAACTGATCCCTCTCAAGCATCTGTTAGTGCTCAAACAGGAAAACGTTTCATGCAAAAGCTACTTAACATAAGATGCAATCTTGCTTATGTGAGTTCTGTTTGAAGATTTTTCTTTATATAGAGGGCATTAATGAATTTCTGATCAAAAAAGGACACAGAGAGCTGACATTAATAAATCCAGCTTCATCACTTGACTTAACTCTATGCCCAAGAACTAATGCCAATTGTTTTCATAAGCTGCAGCGCATTGAAAGATCATGTAGCAACTGTGGTGTGGATTTAATTAACAAGTATTGAGCCTTTAAAAAATTGCACGGATGAATTAGCAGAGTGGAGTATAGTATGTGGTCAAAGATGACGGATGAGTATGTTCAGAGTGATGGTACACTGCAAAAGGTATCAAAGTGGCGACCAGTAAATAAAGAAGGATCTTTCAATGACCTAGTGAGAGGTATTACACCTAACACTATTGCTTACAGAAATAGAAGCTGTTTCTGCTATCCATGCAGAAATTCATATGGCAGTCAGTGCCTGCATGATGAAATATGTGGCTCTTGGAAGGTGTTCAAACTTCAGAAACAAAATGGTAAGTACTTGTATTTATTATTTTTAAATAGCTCTTTACAATTATCTGAGAAAAAAACATTATTCATTTTAAAATTACCTAATTGATTTCTAAATGAAATTGTTTCTTTTTCTTCAGTAGTGCAATCTCAGTCAAATCTTGAAGACTCTTTGGATGTCAGTCCCATATGCTCAAATTCAAAGGTAAAGAGCTTTTACATATAAACATTTTAAAAATTTTCATTAAATCTTTATGTTACCTGTATTGTATAAGTTGTTTTTTAATAATATACCCTGCTAAATAATTTTAGACTCATTTTAGAAATTAAGTATTTCAGCCTCATGTTGTTGTTTTTTCAGGCCCAAACAATTTCCTTCACTCATCAAAAGTACATTGTAAATAGCTGTGTGATTGTCAAGTATGGGGAAATATTCTATCCAGGTATAATTTTTTGCACTGTGTACCTTTTAATTTCAATAAACAAGTTCAAAGTATGTTTTAGATTGAAGTATTAACTTTTCAACATTGCTGGTAATTTTTTCTAACAGGAGTTGTGATAGAAGTCCTGGATGATCAGCGCAGAAATAATTTTTTAAAAAAGCACAGAAATAAAAGAAATATATTTGTATATCCAGAAGTGCAGGACATACAGTTAGTGTATGCAGACATGATTGTTACTGAAGTGATGTTGATACCAATGGCAATAGTTTGAGAGTGGAATGTTTTGAGTTCTGAATTTGTCAAATAAAATTTGTGTACAGTTTTATGTGTTTTCTTTTCTTTCTTTTTTTTTTCAAACCTTTTTCTGTGTGTTAAAACTAACAAAAGATATAAAATATATATTTGTCAATAATTAAAAATAATAATGATCATTCACTTGTGCACAGATAAGACAAAAATGTAAACTTATAAACATTATTTAAAAAAATGGTGTCCCATGAAGAACCCGCGACATTTTGTGAAATTAAAGCAGCATTTTTACAAATGGGTACTTTATGACTAGAATAGTGAACTTAATAATAAGTCTAATGGATCACTTTAGTGCAAAAATAAAATAATTTCTATATTCTCACAGAATATCTTTTAAAAAAACTTTAACTTGTAGTGTCACAGGTGCTACGGTGTCCCAATTTTTGAATTGAGCTCAAATCCACTTTTTCTATGCAAAAGCATAAATTTCAGTATCTAAAGACTAATATCAATAAAGACAGTTATATTATGCTAAAATACAATGAATTTATCAATTGGTCGTTGTTAAATTATCAAGTGGTGTCCCGGTGATGCACCTGTGACGCAAAAGGGGGTACCCCTTGAATAGACACTGCTGTCAAAATCTACATCTTGCAATTCATTTTCTATTGATAAATTCTTAAAGTGAACTGGTTGAAGAAGTGAATACAGTTGAAATGAAACCAAAAACTTCAACTTTAATTTTTAGCATAATGTGACACTTTTTGGCACCAGTACTGGAGAAACACTCCCATGGTAGTGACATGGGACAGCAAGCTCAAAACAATCAATTTATGTTTTATATTTTATACATTTAGTTTAGTGAAAATATGAATAACTATCATAAAAAATACTTTTATAGTTCAATGTGTATAAAAAAAAAATATTGCCTAGATTTAGTCTAGATCTAGTTCTAAAGAGACTTGAACACAGTCTGTAAGTTTTTATTTTTAAATTCTATTGCCCAAAATAAAATGTCATTTTGGTTTTACAAACAACAACTTGTTTTATCTAAAAAGGGTTGTGCATTCCACTTTCATTATATTCCGAATATAACACTTTCTAATTACAAACTAAAAAGTTTTTGAAGTTTAACCAGGTAGTGAAATACAAATGAAATAAAAGAAAACAATTGTGTAGAGAAAGAGTTGAAGAAATGTTTGTAAAATGTTTTGTGTATAAGTAAGGTATATATTATGGGACAAAGATTTTCCAACTCTTGGACAAAACTATCAAGATCTTGGATTTAAACTATGAAAACAAACGAATACAATTTTTACTTGATGTTTAGATTTTCCTTCCACAGAGACAAAAGATTCATCATTGATAACATCTGCTAATCTTTGAGCTGCCTCATCAAGCCAACCAATGGAAATCAAATAGCCAATATATTCTTCTGAGCCTTCTTTTTGAAGCTATAAATAATTAATAAAATAAAATCTATATCATAACAATTCAAACAAACACTATTACTATTGCTCTCATGTATTCACATTGTTTTACAAGAGCAGCCAATTATAATATTAACCTGATTTGTAGTGAAACAGGATTTTAGATCTAATTCTATTGCTGATTCAAACAGTAATGTCATTATTGTAAGTTGTGAACATAAATTTGAGTCAAAATATTTAAAAGAAATCACTAATTGGGCAATGAAACATTGTATTTCTTTTTAAAATCATTTCAACAATATCAATGCAGTTGAGAAAATTGATGATACCACTTTTCAATTAAGAGACCTTAATCCCTCTGGTAGGCAGCCAAATGTTTTGCCTAAAGCCAACAGTGCCTCCCCCCCCCCCACACCAAACTATTTATATATAAAAAAGAGACTGTAATTGTGATTAATTGTGAAAAGTGCTTCTTCCAATTGAAATGTAGATATTTACTTCTTATAATATGCTGCTAACAATTGTGATTTTAATAATAAGAAAATAGAAAGTCTACCTTGAGATACCTCCTGTAAACACGCACAGCTGTTTCTGGGAGGTCATAAGATCTAACAAATTTGAGGTAAAGAGGCCATATTCTGCAGTGTTGTGTTATAGGGAGGGCTCTCAGTGCACGATCAAAAGATCTTCTTGTTCGGGTTATCTTTCCTTGGTCCATTATAAAATGAAGATAATCCAGCCAGATTCTAGGCATCTGAAACACAATGCATTAAGATTTAGACATGTAAAATATTGACACAAACATTATATAGAAAAGAAATAACTATTTGAGAGATAGTGAATGTAATTATTTTCAAGTTGGTGAACACGAGCTAAATGCACATTGTTCTATAAGTCCAAACTATGCACGTAGTTCTATAAGTCCAAACTATGAATGCTGTTCTATAAGCCCAAACTATGAAAGTTCTATAAGTCCAGACTATAAATGCTGTTCAATAAGCCCAAACTATTCAGTTGGCATGTTGGAAGGTCAACAGTAAGAATCAAAAGCTTAAATATCTACATAAAACAATTTTGTGTCATACCTTAGTTAGAACATTCCATACACATTGTATTTTTAAAACGACCTAAAATTCCTTTTACATTATAACATACTAGGAATCAGCTTATCAAGCATTATAACATACTAGAAATCAGCATATCTACACTTTTTACATCTATGACTAAAGTAGTTGCTAGATTTAATTTAATGTGATGTGAAGTTGTAGGACTGATAATAACATTTTTTAACATTACCTTGTGCATAAATACAAGAGATCTTTCGAAGGCACTATTCACCTCTTCATAAGCAGGATCTGTAACAACTTTGCCACGTATTTGAGAACGCAGCAATTTCAGGTAATTGTACCATAATTTATAACTGTAGATGTAAATATATATAATGCTGCAGAAATGTTATAAGTGAAGGACAATTTATTTTTTTAACTTTAAATAAACAAGATATAATCTCATTCTTTTCTTTTTTTTTTTTAAATAAAAAGGTCTTCAAACACTCTATAACATAAACTGAATGAATGATGGCATAAGACATATGTTTAATGCCACCTAACAAACCAGACCACTTTTAATGTTATATATATATATATTTTATGCATTAACAAACACTATCAACTATGTGTGACAAACCACAGTGAGAGCAAAGGGTTATACTTAGTTTGAAAATTAGTATAGAATAATATTATAGACTTGGAGAAATGGGTGCCTCTTTCTCAAAATGAGAAGAAACAAATATTTACGTTCTCAATGGGCTCAAGAAATAATGAAGTTAAAAGTGTCTCTGGATATTTAACTGGTAGAAACTAACTGTGAATAGATCAATCAACAAAACCTCAAATTGACAGATTTATGTATTTATAATGTTGAAAGGTGATCTCTGATATACCAGAGAATGAGCCATATTCATAAGAAAAGTATATGGATATAAATAGATAAAATTAATATTTGACAATACAGATTAACAAGAGAATGGCCCAATACATGTAATTAAAAAGTATAATAAATTTAACAATACCTTCCTGGAAGTTGTTTAAGAGCCCTTTCATAAACTGTGTTAAGAATCTCTTTTTTGGCATCCTTTTTATGTTCAATATATCTTAGCCAACACTTGACATTATAAGGGTTTCTCAGTATATCTTCTTCAAAAGGAAGATCTTCTTCTTCCTGTTTATATAAATGTGTACAGAAAATATCTTAAAACCATTTGATACAATAATAAAAGGAGCTTTTGCATTCAAAAGTATAAAATTCAATGAATGTAAATAGGGATATTAGGAGAGTGGCCCTATTTTCACCTTCTTCACCAAAAGATTTGCCAGACACTTCCATGTCCAAAGAAGGATAGAAAGGAGGACAATTCCTTATAAAAAAATAAATGTTGAAGTAAATTTTAAGAAGCAGGTTTGAAAATTTAATAGCTGAAACATGCCAGCAAGTCATAGGCTTTAAAACTATCACTATTGTTTAGTAACATATCTTCAGATCTTTTTGCAGTAACTTATCATTCACCCAACATTAATGAGATGCAATTTCTTCAGATTGTACTTTGTGATAAGAATGCTTCTCACAGAGTTAATACATATTTGATTTCTCTCCTTTGATGACTGTGACTGTGTTGATAGTAAAAAAATACTTTTTCATAGATCTAGAGAGATAGACATAGTCCATTTGAGATTAGAAAATAAAAATGAGGACAGGTCTTTAATAATAACAAGACATCACAAACATAGATCATAACAGTCAGCATTTAGCAGTTTCTTATCAATCCCATAGACATGGGCTGAATTCAGTTATTTCTCTCTCAAATATCAACATCCTTCTCTAAACTAGTTCTCAGCAGTCCATAAATTAGAGCACACCTCCTGCACTAGCTTGAATGGCAGTATGCAAGGCAGAGTTATAACAATATTGCTAATGAAGAGTGGAAGACAGACTTCATGTTTGCCATTGACATTATGGAGAAATTGAATGAAGAACTGAAAGTCAAACTTCAGGGCAATTGGTTGTTTCCACACGAAATCTATGAGTACCAGATATAATAAATCTTTTCAAACAAAGCTTTTCTTATTCTCAAGGCAAGTAAGTGAAAACAGGTTTTGTTATTTTCCTTTACTGAAACTATTTCTATTGAAATGATTGGAAAGTGCAAGACTCAATTGGATTCCTTTATTGTGAAATTTGGAAGATTTGAAGACTTCAAGAACCAGTTTTCAACATCCTGAGTTTAATTTAGCACAGAAACCATTTCAACTCCAGAGGAAATGCAGTTGGATTTTTGCCAGAAGCTGCATTTCCACGCTTAAAATTTTTGATACTAAACTTTATACAATATATATTTATAATGTTGTAACCTTGCCTTGCACCAGTGCTTGTGGTGCGTGCAAGCAGACTATTGAACAAGAACAGGAAGAAGCTGTATTAGAAAAAAGAACAGTGTATCAAGTGATTAGGAAGAATCTGCATTGTTGGGAACTAAGGAGACATCTTTTGTGCTGCCTGAAGACTGTAATAGGGACCTGGAGCGAAGCGGGGAAAGCTAACGTTGGACTGTCTTCAGGTTTGGTGGAGAAAGGATTGGTAGAATTAGGAACAAGACTCTTTGAATGTAGAAGGCTGTTATGTGTTTGTCCTGGTGAATGAACACACATAATTATTTACTGTAGAACTTTGTTGAGTTGCCTGCCTTAGATTTACAACAATTGGTGTCAGAAGTGGAATAGGGCAACTCAACAAGGTAGGATCTTTTTCATAATGACATCTGTGAAGCAACTAGATAAGCTGGAATTGAAGGAACTGAAAGAAGAGCTCAAATGGCAGCACTTGAAATGGTTTGAAAGAAATTTATAAAGCCATTCTTAGAGCACGTCTTTGGCAGGCTCTGGTTGATGAAGGGGAGGATCTGGAAACATACTTGTTAGAGGTGGATCAAGATATTGGCGAGCTTCTGAAAACTATGCAAGACTCGCACCATGCAGGATTCGATGAAGGAGAAGGCAGACAAGAAAATGGCTACCATGTTGGAAAAAAACAACAAACTATTACTCAATGAAGACTGTAGCTATACTGGGAGTTGCATCAAAGGCGTCATTGGTATTAGTGCTGCCAGTAATGTGATGACAAGACCTTCCATTGTGGCTTTCAAGACAAGAAAGGTGACAAAGATTGCTGTGACGATAATAACAAACATGAAAATAAATATAGAGATGAAGGAAGGAGAGAAGAAGTTTATAATCTGTCTGACTGAGGCCATTGCTACAGGAGTACTTGATATAGTGCCTCCATCAACTGGACAGATCAATACAACATTGGATCTGTGTCCAAGCCTGTTGCTATGGACATTAAAGATTTCTATCTGCCAGTGCTTACGAGGAAAATTCTAAGCTTGATAACTGCGCTCAGGTGTTTGACAAGAATTGTATGTGTGATGCTTCAGTAGGAAAATGCAAATGCCAAGAAACACAGCGGCGGGGTCTGGACCTGGCATACATTTGTACATCTGCCATCAACGTTGAGTCTCACCAACGAATATGAATCAATTCAAGGAGAACTGGATGCAGTGGCTAATGAACATTTACACCTGGAGCGTTCTAAAGGTGCATTAACAGTAAATTCTTCCTGAAACAGCTGAGGATGACAATTTGTTAAACAGTGTGGCTTTATGTGGGTCTACAACTCTTTTACAAGTCAACCTTAGAAAGGGTCTGCTTAAAACTTAAGCGATGGTTTGGATCAACTGCATTAACAACAAGAGCTGTCACTACCGCTCTAAGACTCTATGTGTCGGGTGGTTGATGTCAGCGCAACCGTCATGACGGAGAGACAACGATTGAAATTTCAAGAGAAATTTGGTCAAATCATCAAATGGAGGAGAAAGCAGCAGCTGCAGTCTTGCAGAGAGCAGTGTGGATGGCTTTGACTTTTTTTGTGGGGATTTAAGTTTAGATGAACAAAATAATGAATAGACCTAGGCCAGGCTAGGCTAATATTAAACAGTTCTAGTCCAAGATCTAGATCTAATAATTATAAATAATAATTAAATTTAATAAATAATAATTTTAATTAAATTAACAAAAACAAATAAACATACAAAGAAAATATCTGAATGAAAGCTGTCATGACTATTTTTTGAAATAGGCATTTTGCTAATATAGAATCTAGGCTACCATATCAAAGAGAGCTATAGTTTTAAAAACAAGATAGATCTAGAATCTAGATCTATATTTATTTAGCTTTTGATCTACAGCTATATAGATAAGATATTTAAATCCATAACCAAGAAAAACGTAGAATTATCGATAAAGCAGGAAACACAAGAAACGAAACTTGCCAATTTGTAAGCCCTGTCAAAGGTTAGGTTCCATAAATTTTCTAATAAGCTTTTTGTACAAAAATCGATTCGTTCAAAAACTATACCAATATAGTAATATTAAAGCGAATGATTAGTTTCTATAGAACAAATACATTTATTGTAGGGTTATAGTTGACCATTTTAAACCGTATACACATTCACTTTTAGATCCAACTATTCTAGAGCCTAGTTAATAGACCTCTAGTCCATTGGTTAAAATAAAAAATAAACAGAAATCTGGTCATTGACAAGTTTGATTTCCGCTCGTTCATAGAGAAAACATTGTCGGATCAGTCTCGGATTACAAGTTTTTCTTATAAACATAAAGCATAAAAATCTAGATTCGTATCTGCTACAGTAAGTATCTAGATTTTTTTTCGAATAGACTTAGAGATAATAAATATCTAGATTTATCTTTGGATCCAAACACTGAAACAGACTGACTCTAAAATTAAAATCTAGATTAGTAGATCTATCTAGTCCTAGGTCCTAGACTCTAACTCTAAGACTCTCTCTAGACTCTAGTGAGTCTGTACAACTCAGACAACTGTCACTGTAAGTTTGTAAGTGTAGACACACTCTCACACTGTAATTGTAGTACTTAACTTAGTGTAGTCTCAGTCTGTACTTACTAACTTAGTACTACTAGACTAGACTTATTAGTTATTACTATACTGTACTCTAGACACTCTACTCTAGTACTATCAAGTACAGTCAAAGTGTAGTTCAGTTAGATCTAGATCTACTTGAGTTAAGAGTCTCAGACTCACTTTCAGTAGTCTCAGTTAGATCTACTGAGTTAGATGATTTTAGATCTACTAACTAGATCTAGTAGTCTACTTGAATTGTTGAAACAGTCATCAGAGTTACTAGATTGACTAGATCTAGTCTAATTACTCTAACTCTAAGGCAGTCTAAGGAGACTCTAATGATGACTAGAATACTGAATAGATCTTTTTTTTGTTTGTAATTCATTTGTTTTTATGTTTGGAGCAAAAATCAGCAGGTATGGCATTGCACATGTCCAATTTTGTATTACTTGTTTCTGTATTGTTGTTCTGTTTCTCCATAGCAGATGGAAGTTTTTTAGATTCTCGGTAACCATGCATACATGTAAAGGTATTGTAATTGTTTTAACCTCCCCCGGCAACTCACACCCATATATGGGATGAGTGCTAGATTATGAGCTTCTTTAATTATAGGCTGATGGGCATATCAAAATAATTTTCCATTCATCTACAGAAAGACATTTCAATCACCCTGTTAGCTGTTAAAGGAAATTTTAAAAGTTGTTCTGCGAATAATTATGAATTTAACTCATTCTTGTAATTAGAAATATTGTTGGGATTAATAAATCTATTTTGTTCAATGAATAAACATGACCTAGATTGAGATATTTAGAGTACATAATACATGAATGAAGAAAAAAGCGTGGGCTGCTAATTTGAAGCCAAAGACCATGCCCACACCAGGTGAGCTGGCGGCGAGGAGAGTGAGGTATATGCCTACACTGAGCTTGTAGGGTCACAACTTATTAAATGGGGAGGGGGGGAGAATCATGAAAAGAATTATAAGAAGCGTCTATGGTGCAACAAAATGAACGTAGAAAATATGAAAACAAGAAGAGAGTTCTTCTTCTAACTAGCATTTTTTCTGCTGAGCTGTGAGCTCTTTTGCAGGCTGTGCCAAGGAAAAATAGTGTACTGTTCTTTTCAATTGTTCAACCCTGCTGTACAGAGTGTTGGGATTTGTTGGAAGGAGCATTTATGGTTTCATGAGGATGTGTGTAGTGTCTACAAAGGGGTAGGTGTGGAGGATTTATTTGTTAAGATGGTAATTTAACAGAAGTGTATGTCCTGTTCTATGTTCAAATTTGTAGATTGTTCTTTGTGGTGGAGGAAGTTAATACTGTCCAGGTTGTTTGGCATGGTCATTTCTTTGTACATAGCTCTGTCTGATTCCTGATACCCATTTGGATGATATGAGCCATTCCTCATTGTGATAGTTGACTAACATTGACCTTTGGGTGAGGCAGTTAACAGGTCTATATATCTATCTGGTTGTTCCATTGATGATCCCACCTTAGATAATATTATATCAGCCTTTTCATTTCCCATGATCCCAGTGTGTCCAGGGATCCACTGTAATGTGATATATTGATATTTAATTTTGACATCATTTGATGGATTATCACGCTTAGTGTTGTCAACTCTCTTGGGCTGATTGAAGTGTTGCTGTTAAGTGCTTGCAGAGTGGAGTCTGTAAAGACAATATCTAATGGTGATTGTACTTCTTCATATAATTTGTTTTCGGCTGTCTGCAGTGCTATGGCCTAGAAGTTTGAGCAGTAATCGCCACAGGGTGCACTTATATTTCAAAGTGTTTGTGTGGAAGACCGGGAGGGCACCAAAATCCGCATAGGTATTGTTGACAGCTATCTGTATGGAGAGACAGTTATCCATGACAGATCGAACAGTGAATAACTGTCGTAAGGTTTTATTTTTGGCTCCCCAGAATGTGCCTGCTAGTTGTTTTACTAAGTAATGCCTTATCTTTGAAATCTGCCATAAAGTGTTTTAGAGACAGTCTTTGGTCTAATTTTATACCTAGATGTGTTGGATTTTCTTCTTTATTTATTGGCTATGAGTCTATTTCTAAGATGTAGTTTTTGCTCTGGCTAAAGATTGAATAAACAGAATTTTTTTTTTTATTTCCATTTTTCATAATTTTAAATACATAGAGTTGTGAGGGCTTTATTTAATTGGATCTAGTCAGCACCAGATATTTCTCAATAGATAGTCTAAATTTTCGTCTGCATAAAATGCCCTTTTAACTGAGATGAGGTCCGGGAGGTCCTTCATGAAGATTAGAAAGAGAGTGCAGCTCTTAGGACTGAACCTTGTGGTAGGCCTTCTTCCAAACTTTTTAATACTAGAGATGGCACCTTCGAATCAGGTTTGGATTTCTGTTTCTTAGGAATGCCCTGATTCAGCTGTACGTTTTTCCGTGGATGCCCATTTTTCTCATCTTCATAGGCTTGTTGCAAGCCTATAAATACTGCTGTAGTGTGTTTGTTTTTTTGTGAAACCCTTCTCCTGTGTCCTGGATATGGGAAAGGGGGGGGGGTGTTAAAGTGCAAAAAAAAAAATACAAATTATGAAAACAAGAAGAGGGTCCAAGGATGGGAATTAAGAGAGAGAATATATATATGCAGTTGAAAATGTCATATTTATTAAATTTAATTTATAAATCTATATAGATTTATTTCTGTCTGTTTCTGCAAATAGATTATATAGGCACATATATAAACTATAAATGAAATATATATATATTTATATATTATATATATATATATATATATATATATATTGTTACGTATTTCTGATTCTTCTGGCTAGATGTATTAGTTGGCACACAAATAAAAACACAGCAAAGAACTTGACGACTAAACTTTCAGTTTCATATAACTTTAATGACTATTAACTCTAACAATTCGTCACTGTAACATGTAGCGTAGAAGAATGTACAATATCTGTCAGTTTACAGTTAGCTATACTTCGTTGCAATTCATCTCTTCACTTCGTTGCAATTCATCTCTTCTCAACTTGCACCGAGTCGTATTCCACAGAACAGACCAACGACACACTTCCCAGTGTCGCTCCAGGTCTCCCAAAGCTGAACCAAGTCGTACTCCAGTCTACCGAATCAGAGCCGCACACGTCTTACATCGACTGTATCGACTGTAACGGCTCAAGTCCACTGTAGTTCGCTGTATAGACTTTAACGACAGTAGTCCACTCCAGTTAACTCTACCCTAGTTAACTTGCATCGAGTCGTACACATTTCTCTTCCACAGAGCCGCACACGTCTTACATAGTCTGTATCGACTGTAACGGCTCACTCACGACTCCATTCGACTGACTTTCACATTAACTCTCTGGCTTATATAGAGTCCCTAATCGCTTGTCCAAAGTTGCACAAACACGGCTAGTATCCTCTGGAATAACACGTGAGGAAACGTCACATCCTGTCTTTGTTTATACATGTACATTCCAGGGAACACCCGCTGCTGTGTTATCTCGTCGGGGTCACACGTTAACCTCTTCCTGTCACTGGTCATTTGTAACAATATGTTGCATCCCTTTAAAAAGTATCCTTAACTTTGATACCTCCACCTTTCCTATATTGCAATCACACCGAGACCTGTTCCTTTTTTTGTAGCATCTGTTAGGCCCCCTGATAATTTGTTGATTATTACATTAAATAGTCCTGTCCCACCCTCCCTCCATCGGAATGACTTTGAGAGGAGCTGGAGACCCTCAGGTAGCTTGAAATACTCAATGATACACCCTGGATGAGCCTGATCTGATCCCAAAATAATTTTGCCAAAATGTATTGACATTAATTATATTCCTTTGGATACAGCAGCTACGTTTGGAGGAGGAAATGCTGTTTGGGCAACACCTTTCTGACCATAGCTGTATTGTCCAGGCAATATCTCATTCTTGAGATGGTCCATGGTCGCTCTACAGCGTTCTAAACTATTTTATTTTAAAAGAACACATATAATTTCTTAGCATTACATAAGTGGTGTTTGGTGACAGGGATCTAGCTGTTAGATCTATCTAAATTCTAGAGAGTCATTGGTGTGACTCAGAGACAGAGGTGAGCGAAATCTGACGTAGATGCCTTCGTGCAATCGCTGCCTCATTTGACCCAGCATTACGCTAAAGACTGCGAAGATTAGGGGCAAGTACACAGCTCTGCTTCACGACATTTTCTATTGGAATAGGTATCAGACAGGTCACCATTGTGCCTAATCTGGCCTTTTTGTCCCACATGAAGCTGCTTGACTAAGAGTAGGCCATGAACGTTGGAGGGCATCCGAGCTTGGTCAAAATCCTCTATAAGCCTTCGCGAATGACCTTGTCGAAAGCCTTGGTGAGATCCACTAAGGCAGCGTATAGGTTTAAAGTTCTTCTCTCTGTTTTTTTACTTGTAGATGTCACAAAACAAATATCGTCTCTAAAGCCAGATTGGCTCTCGTCTGCTAAAGAGTGTGTTAGTTGGTCAAGCAATATCTTTCCTGCTTCTGACAGAAGTGTAATGCCTCGATAGTTGTGACCGACGTGTAATTCCTCGATATTTGGAGCAGTTAGACTTGTCAGCCTTTTTGTATAGAGATATGATAACAGCATCTCGAAGTTCAGGTGGAATAACGCACTTCTATCAGCATAGAGCGAACAAGTCTGTTCACAGTTAGCCTCTATTAAATAGTTCAGCCGGTAGGCCAGACGCTTTTTTTTTAGTTATAAATAGCAGTTTCAATTTCCTCAAATGTCGGCGAATTATCGGAAAATGCAGCCTTGTCTATTTCCCACATTGCGTGCATAAAGTGACTTTCTCACCACATATGATTTTTAACCGTTTTTATCCATTTTTTTTTTTTTTTTTGTTGCCTTGACTAGAATCCTTTTCAGTAATGATAGGCCCGTCTTTGATGTCTTCCCTTTCGCGAGGCCTGAGGACATCGTGATAGGGGCATACTGACTGTGCTCAGTGGGTGGTTTCTATGATCCTACTTCTTTGTCTTTCCAGATTGTCTTGACTTTCTCAGCTTATTGGTTATCTCTTAGAATAGTGAGAAGGTCTATCTAGCTATAGCGGCTCACATGTTGTCCTATTTTTTTTTCTTCTATTAATAGAAACTCACTCTTGAACAAGACAAAGAATGCTTTATTAATCCTTATTGGGAATTTGTGATTACTTGGACTTTTATTTATCGCAGTTTAAAAAAAAACATTCCATAAAAGAGACTGAAAAGGTCATTGAATGACTACACACTCATGTAGTAGCGCTGATAGTCTGATACATTCAGGAACAAGCGAGTACCGTAAGATTTTTACGACTTTGATATGTCGTCTTTGTTGCAAAAAATCATTTAAATATAGTAACATTGTGCGTGTGTTTTGCGTTGTTTTTTTGTGTGGAAAAGTTGGCGTTACTTTGCCAACAAGTTATGTTAGCATATTTTTTAAAATCTTCTATGTTGAAATAAGACCGACAATGTCAGTATTATCGGCGAATTTAGAGGCTTTATATGCCATTAGTGTCAAGAGTGTACAATCCCGGAGAAAGTACGCAACATAGTGGAGTCCCATTTATGGTTTTCAAGTTGATGTTATCTTAAACAAGCTGGGGAGTTTAATATCAACACTGTAATTGTGAATATTTCAAAGATCTTTGCATTATCGAAAACAATAACATGCATTACCAAAAGTAGACATTTACAACTAATGTTTGTATTAAGACCTTTTTTTCCTTTGACAACAAACGAACCTTTTTGTTACATATTATGCATTAATATAATTTAGTGATTCTTAGTCACATGCTCAAGTTTGATCTTGTAGATTTGGAAATATGATTTATTTTTGGAATCGAATCAAAGAAAAACACAAACCTAAGTTCGGATTGTTACAGGGCAGGGAGTTAATAGCGGGCAGCTCTAATAATAGACACATAATTTGAGGGTAATTTGTCTTTTTCTCTCCTCAACAACAACCAAAAAAAAAAAAAGTCCTGTTTTTTAAAAAATCAAGATAAATTGAATTATCTTTGACCATCTCTCGTGTTTAACCCAACGACTTTCTGGTGTGGGCTATGTATATGTTCAAATCTAAATGCTGAGAAGATAGCTGTTGTAAAATATGACAGTGCTGTAGATCAATGTACAAATCAGGTTTTTTTGGTCTAGGGAAATGACGTGCGTTGCTGACGTCATTGCCCTACTCGTGTGCAGGTCAGTTGGATTCTGGCTATTTTAAACCTTAACGATTGCCCCAGATATTTGACAGGCACACTCACGCTCCAAGTTTTGATTTTCTCGCCCTGGTATTGTCCGTTGTTTGGCTATCAAATTGTCCACGTGGTTATGTTGATATCATTTGTCTTCTCACGTGACCATGCATGCTGAAGGCGAAGGCTTGACAGTAACGTCGGAAACATTCGTTTCTTCTTCTGCTAATACTTTTTATGCCTCCCCCCCAGATGGTGTTTTTTTTTTTCGTGCTTGTGTGTGTTTTTTAACAAATGGTTTTGCTTTGCATAAAAACTGTTTGATTATTCCCCTAAAAGTTGACTTTTGGAATGTGGTTGGGGTAGTATAGATATAGTCATGTTAATCAGTTTCTTTGCAGCGCAGTGACCAATCCGTTGTGTTTATCTTCTTTAATAATCAGGCACCCATTAGATGGAGACTCCTTAGTCACGTTTCAAAATAGTGAAGACTACAATTCAGCATTGGCTTGGAAGTTTCCATCTCTGTTACGTAGCCAGCACATACCGTATCATCGGGTTGCACTCTCGACTTTGGTTCTGTTGCTTACAAATGTATCAAGTCATTGCTGTAAAGGGATGAGTGCTTCATACACACTCCTGGTTATTGAATAGACTGTGTGTGTGCGTGCTTGCGTGTTACTTGGTATACTTTGTTGACTGCTACCTTATTCTAAGGCCGTCATTTCTTCGACATTATTTTATACCCAAGTGGTCGTCTGCTGGTGTCTCCCCGTCTGCTAAAAGAACACCGCCCGTATTGATTTTTCTATCAAAATCTAGAAGAAGGTGCAGGTCGTGGCGCCTTGTATATTCATTGGACAGTCAGTAAAAACGTGTCGCTATCCAATGTAATTCCTAGCTAATTCCATTAGCCTGATTTTTGATTTAACTACACTAGTCTCTATACTGTAATGTTTAGACATCTGTAAACACAAAGAGGGATGTCCAAAGGTTGTGTCCGATTTCTTGTTAAGTGTCTAAAATTATCCTATTATCTTGTTGTTTCATGTGAACCTTCTGTAGGTTCTTTAATATAACATTGTTATTCGCTTTTAAAAGTATAATAAAGTTTCAATATAAGACTTAACTTGGAGCCAGGAATGTCGAGTAAAATGTCTCCCACCATGGCTCGATTTATTAATCAGTCTTTCATTTGTAGATTTACTCCTGAAACAGAAGCGTAAAGAAACGTTTATTTCTCCGAGAAATAGAAATCTTTTTTTTTTAAAGTGTTAGGTCAATATTCCCTTCTTGTCTCCACTACGTTTCCAAAGGATGACACATTTGCAATCAAATTAACTAACTACATATTTTTGTAAACATCATGATGGACACTAATTGGTGCTATATTTTCTTGTCATTCACCTTATCTATTGATGGATTTGGCTAATTCAACATAAGGTATACTATCTTAGTGATCAGTGACCTGTGTGAGCCTTGCTAAGTTTTGGACAAAACTTGTTCCATTGACGCGGAGAAATACGTAGATATCTCTATAAATGACCTTTACTGCCATGACATTATAGGCCTACTCAGGTTTCGCTGATATCCTTTCTTGATGCCACAGGTTTAAAAAACAAAACGCTGACATCTCTATTATTTATTAAAGGTAAATACGTTCATATAATCATTATAATAAGGTAATTAATTTTTAAAATGTATTTGAAATGGAGCTTTTTGTGATCTTGATAATGAAGAGTTGCTTGTGCTAGAAGGTCAAACTAGAAGATATTTTAGTAGGGCTCTAGATTCAGTCTAAACTAGTTTGACTAAGACACTGTGTTCGTACGAGACTGTTGCTGGGGAAAGCTGATTTAGACCCTTTTTTTTTTCAAACGACGTAATAGGTCGTCATTTTGCATCGATTTATCTGCCCATGTCAGACAGTTCTGGTTCATAATTAACTTTATGGCATGCTTGTTTATTGTTAATTAATGTCCCCCCCCCTACTTTTTATTATCGTCTTCATATGTCTTTTTATTTTTGTCACAATGTTGCTGTTAGCTATTTTAAACACGTTGATTGGGGTGGGGTGATTTAACATTCATTTCTCTGAGGCAGCAGTCGTAAAGATTTAAAAATACAAAATTTATCAATAAACTCTTACATTCATTTTAAAATGGGGAAAAAAAGTCTTCGAGAAGCATTCGTAATTTAATGGATTCCATCTTTTGTTTTGAGACTGGTTCTATGTGTGACTGTTTCAAACAGTACGTGTGTGTTAATGGGGGGACTATTTCTATTTTGTTCGATTCACTTGACAAGTAGTTGTAGAAGCACACGTTTGCTTTCATCCGCACGATGGAGAGAAATCTTTATTCGCCTCTTCACTTATACATTTGTACCTTTCCACCAGTCCTCACCCTGCACTTAATTATTGGGTATATATATAAAGTATATTTATCAGAAACAATGGCGCCTGGCTGGAACACTATTTGAAAAGGTATACGAACTCGTTCTTATTCCAAAATAATACATACAAACAAAAGCTTCCACGCAGATCTCCTATATATATATATATAGGAAGTTGTCTTAGGGCCGGCATGTCAAACACGGGTTCATACGGCCCGCTTGGCCTCCTCAAAAGTTATCAAAATAATGTTAAACTATTGCGCTGGAAAATAAGAGATAACAAGCTACTTGAATTGAAAACGAGAGTGAGTCTGCAGTGAAAGCCAGCTACATTTTGTTAAACTTAATTGCAAGCCATAGCAAATCATTTAGTGAAGGGAATTTTATGAAGGAGTGTATTGTTAAAGCCGCCGAAGTAATTTGTCCAGAAAAGGTGAATGTATTCAAAGAAATAGCGTTAACTAGGAACACTGTGGCAGATAAAATAAATGACATGTCAATCAGCTTGCGTGAACAATTAAAGTACAAAATAGTTGATGAATTATTTTCATTGGCTCTCGATGAGTCAACTGATGCAACGGGTGTAGCACAGTTGGCTATATTCATAAGGGCATGTGACAGTAATTTTTTTAGATACATGAAGAGCTAATTGAGTTCTGTTCTATGCATAACACCACAACAAGCGAGGATGTTTTGAGAAATAACAGGAGGTGATATTGCAGTACAATTTACATTTGGTAAAGCTAGCTAGTCTAACAACGGATGAACCATGAAATGAAATGGTTTTGATGCAAAGCTACTTGCAAAAATAAGAGACTGATGCTAATTTTAAATTTGCTCATTTTCAGTGAATCATTCACTAAGAAACATTCTGCGCACAGCAATTACAGTTCCAACATGTTATTATAATAAAGACCAGCTTCAGTCGCTCTCAATTTTATTCGTGCCTGTGGCTTAAATCATTGCCAATTTTCATTGTTTCTGGATGACATTGGAAACGAATTTGATTGTGCTCCCTACTACACAGAAGTCCGCTGGCTCTATTGTCATAAAGTATTGAAGAAATTTTTTGCACTGCGTGAGGAAATTGTATATTTCTGAACATGAAAGGTGAACCTGTTGAACATTTCCAAACTGATGAATGGGTTCAGGATTTGGCATTTTAAGTTGGTCTCGCCTTCAAGACTTGAATTTGAAACTTCAAAGTAAAGACAAAATTGTCATTACTGCGTGTGATGATGCTAAGTGCTTTCAAGCAAAATTACTACTGTGGATAAACCAAATATGAAGAGAAAATCTTGTTCACTTCTCAACGTGTCAGGAACTAAAAATATTAAATACGGCTACAACATTTAGTAAAGATGCTTTCAATGACCGTCTTCGTGACTTCGTTTCATACGAGCAAGAATTTTCGTTTTATGTAGGCCTATCTCCATTTTTATTTGATTCTGAAAATGCTGCTAGTAATGTGCAACTAGAGCTGATAGAATAGCAGTCAGATTCTTTGTTGAAAGCGAAGTATATAGAAGTGGCTTTGCCAAAATGTTATAGCTATTTACCTGAACGGTACGTTGAATTGCGGAAATTTGCAGCCAGAATTCTAGCTATGTTTGCAATCACTGATCTCTGTGAGCAGTTCTTTTCTATAATGAAAGCTACAAATCACCTCATCGTTCGTGATTACCTGATCAAAATTTGTCATCAGTGATGAAAGTGTCAGTGGCAAACAACATTCAACCTGACATCAATAAACTTGTATCCCAGAAAAGATGTCAAGCATCAGGACCCAGTGCTTTTTTTGTGACGGTACGCACCTTTTTCAATGTGGGAAAAATGTTAATTTTCTTGTATTTTAGCGTTTATTATTACTTTATAAGCAGTTAAAAGTTAGGCAATCCATCACTGAGTACCGGCACCTATTATTTTTACAAAAAAAAAAAACATTGGTCAGGACAAACGAAATATATATATCAAGAATCCTTTCTGTGTTTGAATCTTGTTGACCTCCATCAGTCGTCGAACGACTATCTTTCATCTCGAACACTTTTCCGCTTTTCCCTGTAACGTTGGATCCCTATTTTGGAGAGACATTCCCGTCCACATGTATGTGCTTGAATCACCATATTGAATTCAATTGAAGCAGATTTGTGAAGTCAGGCTAGTAGCCATCATTTAATGAATAGATTAAGGCAATGCTCCTTGCCACGTTATCAACCATTCTTTAAAGTCTTGTGTATCCTTGATATTTCTTAGCTCTGCTCTGTGACATAACAAGATGATCTAACACATGCTCAAAACTTAACATATATAGTATAAACTTAACATATATTGTCACTTAAGTCACTCGAAACAAGTTTCCATTTTGCGTGAATTTAAAGAAAAAAAAAAAAGAAACCCGTTAGCTCTACAAATGTATTCATCATTGCAAGATGCAGGTATCTATTATCTAGGGCTTCATGCTAATATTGCAGCCCAATACTCGCGATCATAAATATATTGTTTAATACTTTCACTTTGAACACAGTCACATTTCTTGGATATTGTTACATGATATTTTTTTCCCAAGAGCGTAGACATAAAGCTGGAGATTAATTAACTAAAATTATTATATAATAAAGTTATTTGCTGAGTTTTTTTCCCTATTGTGTTTCCTTATCTTCAGTGTCCTCATGTTATGTTGACCCTGTCCTGTAGAATGCTAAGCCTCGGTGTGCTTTTCTCCAGACATCCACTGTACATACGTTTGAATTAGATTTCTCTCCCCTTTCTTTTGAACTTGCAGGATATCCGTTCCATTAGACGGGGGCTAGTGCTATAAGGAAAAGAACAAAAAAAGAAGTGTCAGAAAGAAATCAACTACTTACTTTTAGCTAAGTTAAAGATGAGTCTGGAATTGTTTGCTTCGGAATTCACAGTGCAATTGACCTTTTTTTTTGGTTGTATTTTAAGTTTAGCTCACGATCATTTGCCGGCCTCTCATCGCATTCCTTGCATCTCGCCAAAGGTCATTTGAAAGATTTCAGTTTCAACATCTACGTATGTATTAGAAGGCATTGTCTCGTAACGCTGCAACATTCTCTACCCACCTACACTTTTGGCTAAACTTGTGATCGACACTAAACTTTTATCTTCAATGAAGTTATTAGTTTTCGAATGATCTAAATATTTTAAAGTCATTCCCCCCCCCCTTCCCCGGTAGTGTGTGTGTGGGGGGGAGTTGTTTTTATCTTTGATTTACTTAATAGTAAAGTTGGCATTCTAGATGCACTTCCTTGTATCTCTTGTTTCTTTGTCCACAGTAAGCCACATGACAGCGAGAGTTGTCCGTCTTGTAGTGTAAGAGGAGGACAACTAACAAACGGCATTGGTAAGTTGTTTCCCTTCAGTATTACCTACACATAGGTTAGTCTGGTGGTACAAGAGTCGACAAACTACATAGTGTGTATCAAAGAGGCCTATAGCCCAAAAAAGAGGCAACGCCCAAAAAAGAGGCAAAGAAAAGAGGCAAAAGCCCAAGGATTCCTAGGATGTACTAAGCTAGACAACTGAAGTCAAAAGCTAAAAAGCTGAGGTTTCCTAAAAAAAAAAAAAAATAGTGTGTATCAAAGTCCAGGCCTTTGATCAATCATGAGAAAGTCTGTGAGATATTATAGTGACGAAATTAATAAAGATACTTGATTTGATTAGATTCTTTATTAGTTGCCAGAGAAGCTTAAGGAAGTGGAGGGCTGGAAGGGAATACTTACGGTTCTCAGTCAGTAGGTATCGGGGTTTGAGTCGGTGGAAACACTAATGATTATGTTCTGGATTGATTGTAGGTATAGATGGAATTTTTGAGTTAAGTACCAATCGTAGGTAACTGATACTAGTTGAAGAAAACAAGTCTGGTTTATAGTTGCGCCGACCACACAATACTATCAAACATTTGGTTATTCCATTGGCCAACCTTAGCTGCCCAGGAGGGAATTTCTGTTTCTCTTCGATTAGAAAACACGCACACACACACACCTAGTCACTGTGCTGCGACAAAGGTTGAATTCGATGACTGTGTGGTGCCCTATGGTTTAGGGCGATAGAATCACGGTCATCTTGACCCTAACCTTATTTTCTTGTGAGATCGCCGCCGTTCTGTGGAGTGTCCGCAAATCGGATTTCTCTAAGTGAAGTGTCGGTTGTGGGTGTCAAACCGTTTGTGACTCTGATAGAACGGGCATGTTTGTTGGCTGTCTTCTTTTTTTCGTCTTGTCTGCTGGTCATAACCAAGCACTACATTATCTCTGATTAATTGTGGGTTTTCAGTCTGCATACACAATATCGCTGAATAAATGTTTAGTCATCAAGGGCGTGTGTACACATTTTACAAGAAACCGTAAATTAATTTGTTGTAAGATAATTAAACCTCTTCTGTCCAATCCTTCTTTAAAACTATAACATAGAATAAAGCCAACTCCCTGTCCGTCGTAAACATCTTTGGTGAAACATTATGAAGCAGTTTTATTTTCAAAGTAAATATGTGCAGCTCTTGGACAAGGTTCTGTACAAACAGTGTCTCTGTCACCAACATTGATTAGGTTTCTATGTTTGAACATTGTATCAGTGAAACTCTTCGCTTAATCCTTTGCCATAATTTGATTGTTTGCCCATTTCTCTTTAGGTTTTTCTTTCCATCTGTTGTATAGGTTGTTGATTGTTTTTCTTGTAACATCTTTTATTGGCTGCTTGATTTCAAGTTTTCTTTCCATTTTGATTCCAACGTTCATTATTTCACAGTTTGGAATTCGTTTAAAAACAAAACAATCAACAACACGAACTGAATTGATCATAACTGGTGGTGTCAAGTATTTGCTTTGATAAATTGTTTTTTTTTAACCACTTTTATTGGTGAAATGCATTTTAAGAGAAGTAATTTTGTCTTTGTAAACTAAACTCTCTTGTAAGGAAGCGTAAACTAACTTCAATATAAAGCAAATCAGGCAGTCCTAAATCAATTGACGGGGTGAGACTGCGGTCCAGACACTCTTCCAATGCCGTTCTGGTTGACGCCTCATATTAGACTTAGAAAATCTGACTAATGAATGTGGTTTAGCTCGTAATATTCTCTTCTCATTAATGATGTGATATCTATGATATATCCACACATTTGCTTCCTTTGTTAAAACCCCAACTCTGATAAGGCACATAATGTACACAAATGGCTAGCTTAGTTCATTAATACTATTAGATCGACACGTTATTCTTTAGAGCTATTGTTTGCTTGACACAATGAGGAAACAATTCTCAGTCGTAATATACTTTTACATATTGGTTACCTGACGACCGGCAAATGGAGACCATGTCCTCTTTTGTGGGATCCTGTCCTCCGTCTGTCAGGCATTGACCTAAAGGTACCAATGTCCAGTATATGGCAACATCTGAAAGGGGTGCTGTACATTTTTTTAAAAGTATACCTTTTTTTTAGACAAAAAAAAAAAACAAAAGAAAACCTATAGGTCTATTCATAGTTGTAACTATAAAAAATTATGCTAGTCACTTTGTGGAAAATGACTGTCCTAAATTTTTAAATCCTTCATTCATATGACCTTTTTGTATGAGACTTTCTTTGCCACAATGTATTTGTGTTTGTACTGTAAGAAGTATTGAATCCAGATGTTACCACTACAATATTTCATTGTAAATTATAATGACGACATTGTTACTACGGCAATTGTGACTACAATTCAGTCGCCGTTAGCTTCATATTTAACTAATAAAATAAGTGTTGTTAAAATGGTAATTGTAGGCTTGGCTCATTTAATATTCAATTTGATCTCAAATTATACACGGCCTCCTCATTTATCACACTTTCATGAACTTAGACTTCAGTAAGTCCTACTCTTACCAGCAACTCAAGCAGAGCTTTGTCTATGTCTACTGTATAATTGCTAAGCAATAACTAATAATTGCCAACCCTCATACTGCTCTATAATTTTCTTGCAGAAAGTAAGTCTGGAGCTGTGTGGTTAAATCTTGTGTGTTTGGACTTAATATTGGCCCAACAAGAACGTGATATTTCTGACTTGACACTATGATTTGATTGTAGAACTTTGTGATGACTTGGGTCCTTTGCCTCGGTGTAAGCAAACGTTTCATAGTCAACATTCGTCCCGTCGCCCTCTCTCCAATTTCCAATACAGGCGACTCGACATATCGATCAGCAGGAGCTAGGATTGAAAATCAAACTTGACTGTACACAAGCTCCTGCTCTGGATGACAAATGTCTGTAATAGAGGACTAGTCTGGAACCTAGCCAACAATGGCGGATGTCAACCAGAAACACTGGGGATGTGAGTCAACCAGAAACACTGGGGATGTGAGTCAACCAGAAACACTGGGGATGTGAGTCAACCAGAAACACTGGGGATGCGAGTCAACCAGAAACACTGGGGATGTGAGCGTCGTCTTCTAGGGAATTTTTTTGTTGTTTTTTTTTAAACAGTGTACCTGTTGCTTCTGGGAAGCGCGGTGTCTGAGTGGTAAAGTGCTTTGGTTTCATACCGGAGGGTCCCTGGTTTGAATCCTGGTGAAGACTGGGATTTTAAATGTCGGTATCTTTAGGACGCCTCCGTCCACCCGGTTCTAATGTGTACCCGACATTCGTTGGGGGAAAGTGAAGACAGTCGTTGTGCTAGCCACATGACATCCTCGATACGTTGGCCGCAAAAACAGATGACCTTTAATCTGGCCTATAGACAACAAGGTCTGAAAGGGGAACTTTTTTTTTTTTTTACTTATTACCTGTTGCTTCTACGTAGGCGATCTCTTCTTTAGTCTTTAATTTGAAGGAACTAAAAAAAAAGAAAAAAAAAAGGGAAATTTATGGAGCACCTACAGTATGTTTTTACTCAAAAAATGTTCAAATAATGTATTTATTTATTGGCTTTTCCCATAAGGCCCCGTAAGTGGATGAGAATTAGCAAACGAAATGGAATCTTTAAGACATTCTACCAAATACCGCCCCAACCCCTTGTAGAAAGTTTAACTTATCTGTCCGCTAACGAAAGATACATTGCTTTCCCAAACTACTCAGAATATTTTTAACAATAATTGTGGCGTCTGGTGAAAGAAGCTCCACGCGCCTCAAACAAGAATTACTTGAATTCAACAATTCATGAAGACAAATTGAACAATTTGGCAATTCTTGCTGTAGAGCGGTGATCTATGTAAAAAAACAGAATTTTGATGATATACTGTATGCATTTGTAACACGCAAGTCTCGTAAAGTTAGTTGGATCCTGATTTAGTAGTTAGTAAAGAATGAATAAAATGCAAAGACGAATTTATTTTCTAATACAGAATCTTAATTTTTACTTATCCTTATATCCCTACCAAGACTGGGCCCCCGCCCATTCTATTTCGTATGGGGCCCCGCAATAGTTAGAACTGGCTCTCAGGTCTGTAATGTATCATCTCCGTGATGTATCGCCTCTGTTGTATCATCTGTAATCACGTCTTTTGTTATCTCTGTGATGTTTGCATATCTTTTGAGATTTGTTTAAGAATATTAATTAAATCCGGGGTTGTCTAGTTTGTTGTCGAAGATCTGACAGCTTATAAGATTTGGATAACTTATTTGCATTTTTAATGTTTAGATTTTCCAATCAGGAAAAAAAATGTTCAACTTTTATCTAAAAAATGCTACATTTGTGAGGCTGATGACTTCTAAAAAAAAATCTGTCTCTAAATCTGAGAGTTGACGTAATTGCCACACTCTGTTGCATAATGTTGACTAACGAGTTGTATGATTAGCCGGTGTGTGTGTGTGTAGGCAGTGTCAGTGTTCAGCTAGCGGTCCAAGCTTGGGGCTCGCATTACCATACTTGAGACACGGGACTGTCATTATTCAGTGGCTTCCATTGACTTGCTGATCATCAGCGTTGCTGTTCACTTTATAAACTGTCATCAGGATACAAGGTGACAAGTTCCAGTTTAGTTTAGAAAGAAAAAAAAAGGAGATTGAAAGACTTGAGGTGGACGGAATGATGAGTTTTGATTGGATCGATTTTTGTCACATGCACACTTAATAATTCTACTAGGCTCCTTCCCTCACAGATGTTTCCTCACCTGATATGCTAATAATTGCGCGTGCAGGAAAGCTAAGCACGATTACAAGTTTGTCCTTGACATTTCTCAGCTGATGAAATCATACCTTTTTTTTTTGTGTGGATCTAGAATGAGGGAATCGCTTTAAAATTGCTCTAGAAGCTATTTCTATGTCATTTAACTGTTCTATGTCATTTAACTGTTCTGTGTCATTTAACGGTTGTATGTCATTTAACGGTTCTATTAGTTTTTCGCTCCATCCAATAGTTCCACTTTTAGTCATGTGCGTTGGGTTTTGGGGTTAGGTCGTTACATACCATGCGCCAAAACAAATGGGCGATATCTTTTAGTCTTGTAACAATGGAAAGCAGTGGTTAATAGGTCTTGCTATATTCAGAGCCTATGTCTCAAAAAGACTCCATTGAGTTGCCGGACATACTTGTTTAGGGGAAGAAATGACAGATAATCTTGTTGTGAACTAAAATTCTACAGTAGAAATCATGAAAAGATTGGACACACTATTCACATTAACATACAAAAAATCCTAAATTTCAATAATAGATCCTCTAAAGCAGTGTTTCCAAAACTTTTTCCTTAACGGAACACTTCGCATATTCTGAGATTTAGCGAAATACTTGGCTTATTTTTTGTAAAAGAGGTTAATTCACGGGTGGCCTGCTAATTAATTTTTTTTCTGGAATAGTTAACTAACAGGCCACCCGTGAATTAACCAAGCAGTTTGTGGAACACCTATTCAGGCCTCGCGGAAAACTAGGGTTCCGCTGAACACAGTTTGGGAATCACTGCTCTCAAGTATTTAAGCTGAAAACATATTTACCGATAGATCCCGCTTGTATTATAGCCTCTCTTTGGTTCTCCAACATTGAAGAAGTATCATCTTGTTTACACGTCTCTTGAGACCTTGGCGCCTACATCACTAAGACAAACACTTGTTTATGCCCACATTCTTCAGGTCATTGAGCTTACTCCACTGTTCAAGACCCACTCTGGCTATTTTGTCCCTTCACCTGACACAAATTGTCCATTTTAAACATTGCCAAGATATCTCATCACACCGTGTCTTTATGGACAACATTGTTTTTACTTACATGAACTGTGCTAGATGGTAACGTTTTACAAAGCTTATATCAAGTCTCACTCTCTCTCTCTCTCTCTCTCTCTCTCTCTCTCTCTCTCTCTCTCTCTCTCTCACGTTATTTCTCCAACACCCAATCTCGGATAAAGCAGCAAAAATTTTTTGCAAAAATTTCTATTGACAGCACAAGAAACAAAAAAAAATTAACAAATTAAAATAAGTTTGAAACATACAGTACATAACTATACAATCATCTCCCACCCCCCTTCCCATTTTCCTAACTGATTCAGATGTGATAGGATCATAGCGCATTGAGAAAGCTAAACGCATGAGAAAGCGCTTAACAAAAAAAAATGGTAAAGATATTTCTAACCCTGCCCGCCTCCACCCCCACCACCCCGGCCGTCCTGCGGAAGGTTTGGGCTATGATGTAATAATCGTCAATTCTGAAGGAGTATCCGAAAAATGAAAAATAAATTCAATAAATAAATCTTTTCTCTAAATTGCGTGTTACTGCGTCAAGCCACTTCTATTACCGTGGTTGTTATAGTTCACACTCACGCCTCACTTCCACGTCGAGACAATAGTTTACAAAATCTTAATTGAAAATGTCCAAAAAATGTCTTTTTTTTTTTTTGTTGTTTGAGCTAAAACTGAAATGGAACATAAACTTCATGAAACAAAGATATATAGAAAAAAAAATGTATCCGTTATACACGTGCCGTATAAATGTGCTTGGAAAGAACGGTACCAATTAGAGAAATGTTTAATGAACAATTCAGTTCTTTGGGACAATCATAATGGCACTTCACTAGGCATAGGCACAACATTAGTAATAAAAAAAAAAGTATGGTGTGTAAAATAATGAAACCGAGATACGGTTTTGTTTCAATTTGTAATGACTTAGAAATGGGCTCCGCTAAAATCTCGGGACTACTGTGAACATTGCCATCACCATCAAAATGCCCTCCTCCGTGTAGGACACTGCACTTGATCTGTAGCGAGATGGCTGAAACATTGGATTACCGCCGTGTCACGTGACGTAGAGATGATCCAATAATGATACAAGTAGACACGTTTTCCTGGAGCGCCATGAGGTGCGTTCGTATAATTCTTGAGAAAAGTTATTCAGTTCCTACCCCGATCTACATCGGTTTGTTAAGTTCATAGACTTGGCGGCATTGGAGAGGCAAAACTGGATTCATGAATAATAGAACTCTCATAAAGGCAAATCGTTGGAAAGAGAGAGAGAGAGAGAGAGGGAGCGACATAAAAACATTTAAGAGAGAGAGAGAGAAAGATGATGTATTGAATAGAAAATGGAAGCTTGGCTGGACAAATATTGCAGTGCTTATAAAAAAAATGCCTTTGAGAAATTTGATTCCGAAACTTGCGCTGTGTTTTGAAGGGGAAAGAGGCTGGGAAATACCGGGCATAATGCTTCTTAAGGATAGAACTTGTCTTGCATTTAATCACGTCCAGTTTGGATTTCAAACGAAAGCAGAGAGGAGTTGAGTGTCACAACAGCTCTTCGGTGAGCGCATCTACAAATCTGTTCATCCTTTTGTTTTTTTTATATGGGGCTTTTATACGGATTTGTTAATCCTGGCCTAACTCTGTCATGTCTGAAACACACACACACACACATTGAAACACACATCATAGATCAGCAAACGATACCTCACTGTGAACACTGACCAATACTTTGTTAACCTTACTGGCTGAAACACCAATGTTGATTTATGATTTAATAAAAACGTTTTTCAAACCCCCTCCCGCTTTCTCTCCCCCATCGCCTCTCTTCCTCCATTCCTTTATCTCCTCTGGTCTGAATGTCTTTCTGAACCAGAGGTTTGACCTTCCACCTAAGTGGATGATCACCACAGCGTACATTTACTCCACCGAGTAGTTGAGTCATTCAGGCATTGAAAGATGCTAAATAGATTTCTGATCTGTATTGAGTTACTCTGGTGTTTCTTCGCTGCTGACAAATAAAAGAACCTCTATACTCCATAGACTGCAGTTTTGTTTTGTTTAATCGTCAAGATTTATCTCGGAAGTCGTAAAGGTCTCAGTCAGGAATAACAACAAAACAACTTGTTTCCCCCTCTGAAACGGATTACCAAATTAAGCACAGATATAACAAAATATTTTTTCTGCCCTGTTGGCATCATTACGTCTATTATAAAGACTTGTTGAGGGAAAAAATCACACGCAGAGACTAAATTCATGTGTTTAAACAATTTTGTGTGCAAATTTAAAGTGAAAAGTTATTTGTATTTTTCCTATTATTATGTTTGTTAAATGGTGCAGAAGGGCGCAAGCTACTTTAGGACAAAGAGATGTATAGACAGTTTTCTTGTCCGTTCATTTCAATCAGGTTGAAATCTGGGTCTCGTTCATATCGAATTATTTGGTGAATGAGTACACATGGTCTGTACAGTGAGAACATGTTTTTTCTCTTTTTCTAGATAATTTTTTGGTTGGTTAGTTTGAGAAACCATAAGTGTCAAACAAGAGTTTTCCCAGTGTGGCCAACGAGCTAACAGTTCTTTTCCCAACGATACACAACTTTCAAATTTCTAGGAAACTCGTTAGAGCCTTTTTCGAGATCCGTGTCTAGGCTCCACCCAGGTTTTCCCAACCAGAAGGTTTTAAGTTCCACAAAGATACAAGTTGAATAGAGGTATTATATAATAAAATCTTAATGTGATGACTCATGAGTAACATGAAGGAAATGCGTCCATTTTTTTAGATGTTCTTCATCTATATATCTCTTTTGTTGATGAATGTAATGTAGGAAACCAAAGTCTTTTCAACGTGTGGACTGCAATGCACTGCGTCTCTCGGCCATCCAATGTGACTAGTGTAACTCAATCCCTGTGATCTGGACCGTCTCCCTTATCAAACAAGTGGAAAAGAGGAGAGCTTCTTATTTATTTATGGAGATAGTCCGGAGAGACTGGGGCGGGGCGAGGGGCTAACGGAATTTATCAGTTATCGATTATCTCTTGTCTTTTTTTTTTTTTTAAAGAGGTTCCATCTTGCACAAAGGAGCGATTTGCGTCATGTCCATCCATGTTCCTCTACGATGACCCTTTTTTTTTCTCCATCACTCTTTCCAGTTTCTCTGTAAGATTGACCGTTTCTTTTTTTAGAATCTACTTTGTAAGAGCGTGTCTGTTGTGTGTGTGTGTAAGTGGCTAAACTCTGGTTTGCTTGGGTGTATATCTCTAGCCGCTAGCACATACTAAGAAAATGTTTCGCATAGAAATAGTGTGTCTGGGAAGCCGTCTGGTTATAGTAGGCAACCAATCACGCCTGTTACATCTGTTTGACTGTCTTTGACTCTCCTGCTCAATAATGCTACGATTTTTTCTTTGGGGGGGGGGGGGAGTGAGCATGTGTGTAAGTGTAACTATAACGTCATTATATTAGCTGGTCAGGTCATTGCGACATGTAATTGATGTCACCTGTTTCAGATATACTCATTGTCTGTCATGTAGTCCTGTTAAATAGGATCTTTTAGTAACAGTTCTCAGATATTAGGAAATGGAACAGGTGCACACTTTTCGTTAGCTTAGTCATCTGGGTCTGCGGGAGCAATTGAACCTCACATCACACACAGTGGGGTCCGGAAGAATGGAACGAATAGGAACTTACAGAACGTACTTATAACAATTTTCCAGTTGTGTTTTTCTAAATATACATTTATATATATATATATATATATATATATATATATATATATATATATATATATATATATATATAGGCTTAAACACTGTGTTTGAATCCAAATGTACGTAATGAAAGTTCATTAAAGCTAGTTCTCTTGGTCCTGTGGTTTTTGTTTGTTTTTTTGTTTTCTAGATAATTTTAAGAGTTTTTATTCTAGCAAAAAAATAAAAAAATTCTGGAGATAGTATTGAAGGGCGGGTAGCATGTTCCCATTCTATCGAGTAATAATAAATGAAAAACTGTCATGGAATCCACATATTGATGAAACTACAAAAAAATCAAACAAAGCATTAGGATTTATTAAAAGAAATTTCTATAAATCAAATAAGAACATAAAACTAAAATGTTATTTAACCTTGGTTAGGCCAATAATAGAATATGCATCCTCTGTTTGGGACCCCTCAACTCAAGAAAACATTAAGAAACTAGAACAGACACAAAATAGAGCAGTGCGATTCATAACAAACGAATATTCACATTTGACTAGAGTAACACCTTTAGTAAAATCACTAAATTTAGAAAGCCTTCAGGACAGAAGGCTCAAAAGTAAAGTAGCAATAATACATAAAACACTGAACCATAATCTTCAAATACAAAAACAAAATTTAATAAAATACTCAAAAAGACACAAAGATAAAGGCACATTCCTCGTCCCATATGCTAGGACAAATTTGTACAAATACTCCTTCTTCCCTAGTGCTATTAGAGCATGGAATGGGTTGCCTGAGCTAGCCAGGAAAACCAGTGACTTGGCAGAATTTAAGTCATTGGTTAATATGCATGACTAAATGCATGACGCGTAGGACGTAATCATCTTCTTTTTTGAAGTAACGTCTGTATTATATAAGATAAGATAAGGTTGAGCGCGCTAAGTTACCACAGCGTTCTCCGGCCACTGAGCAATGAGTTTACCTGCGTTCTGAGCTTCAGAAAGTCTGTGCTCTTATTATAAGTAATGAGTGATATATTTTAAAAAAAAAAGATCCCTTCCCTTTCTTTCCTCCACCCCTCCAAAAAACAAATCATGTATAAAAGAGTATATACAATTTTAGTTTAGTGATACATGGCAACATTAACAGACTGTAGTCTAGAGATTGGAATACTGGATGTAAATATTTTGTTTAGAATAGAAGATTCTAGTTTGGCGATCTACCTTTAATTTCATCAGACTTCAAAGACGGTGCGAAAAATGTTCCTGTAGATTATATTTGGATAAATTATAACGGTCAAACCAGAGTTTTCCTTGTGTGTCCAATAAACTAGCATTTTTTTCTCTCCCAAAGACGGCCTAAGACATGCATAAAATGTTAAACTTGAGGAAAATCGTTTGAGTCGTTTTCAAGATGTGACCACCCAGGTATTTGTTTCTTGACCCCCATGAAGAATTCGCAAACTGATAAGAGTACATTGAATATTTTTTTAACATGAACACTGTTTGTGAGATATACTGCCACAGAAATATTTCTTCCAACATATAGTCTAAATACTTTGATTAATAACAAAATCAGAAAGTATACCCGAAAATTAGCTCTACTCGACCCTTTTAGAGTCTTCCGTCCAAGTTTATGTTTGAAACAATCTGGACTAATCTCGAGTGTCCTACAGGCATAGAAAACTTTTGCCTTAACTGACGCCTCTGTTAGGGACCAGGAGAAGCCCGAATGGCGTCATAAACAACGAAAATGAATGAAATGTTTTTACCTTAATTGTTTTCTTCTCTGCTTGTGGCACGTTTACCATTCTCATGCATGGTGCAAATGTTTTCTTACTGATTTGTTGTCCATACGTTTTATCCTTTGTTCGTGTGTGTTAGACAAAGACAATAAAGTTTCTCTCCCCCCCCCTCTCTCCCTCTCTCTCCCCCTCTCTCTCTTTCTCTCTCTCTCTCTCTCTCCCCTCTCTCTCTCCCTCTCTTCATATATACTTATATCATGTATATATATCTAGCTTGCAATGGTATTTCAAAAAATACTATTATAATAGGCTCTGGCTACTTGTGGGTTGAGTTCTTGGTTAATACTTTGCGTGCGAATGAGCATGTTTTGTTTCTCCACCGCTATTTGTCTTCACTTATGTACTCACACTCTGTCATCTTGGCGTTAAATCGACAATTTTTTTAATGTTATTATTATAATTAGTTTTACTTTATGACTGACAAAGAAACACAATCATGCTATCCTTATCTTTACAAAACTCATATCAACTCATTCTGTCTTCTTGGATCAAGTTGCAACTTTTCACTATTTTTTTTTTTTACCTAAAAAAAGAATCCGTTTAAAAAAAAATTACCACGTAGTCAATTTATCACTAGTAATTATATTTTTTGATACCAAGAAAGGAAATTTATTCTCCAGTATTATAAGATATTACTAAAGTGAAGTTTTGTCCCCTTAGAGAATTGTACTTATCTCACTTATTATCGGATCAAGTTGAAACTTTCAAAATTATTTATTGTACCTTAAAACATAATTCAATTTTAAAAAATTTAACTAATTAACTCAGTTAATTATTAGTAATTAATTATTTTGTTATCGAAAAAGGAAAATAAATCATACGTTATTGAGATATATAGTTGAAAATGTGGAGTTTTTCTCCTTAAATTTTAGAAAAATTTTATTTTGTTTTGCTTGTTTTTAAACTGGAATGCTCATCCGTGTTTTTCTTATGAATAGCAAGAGATGTTTAATGACTGTGCAAACATTCAGCAGTGTTCTACTGTTCAGTTTGCATTCAGCAAGGTCTTGGCTGATATGGCATACTGAATAGATCAGTGATGCCCAACACAATTCAATCTGTGGGCCATTTTAATTTCCAACACTAGTGTCGCGGGCCACATGATAGAAAAGATACAAAAACTTAATGAAATTGACCTGATACTATTTTATTTCAAACTCAAGGATGTAATACTTACATTGAATTATTGAGATATTTGGATTTTCTCTTTACACTTCAAAAAAAAAAAAAAGGCGTAAGTTCTGTTTTTATTTCTGTTGCTCTTGTTTGTTTGTTTTTTAAACAGCCACACTTTCTTTATAAAAACAAAATGTTGGCTAGCAATGGTATCATGTTCTACAAATAAGTAAAGATCCGTTCACTTTTCCTAGTAGATTCTATAGTCCTATTTCATAAACGCGAATATGTTAAAGGCCATGGTAGAAGTCCATTAGAAAAAAGTGAGGGTTCTAACGTAGGTAATGATACATTCTGAACATTTTTTTTTTCAGGGGGGGGGGGATTTTCTATATTTGTGCCGACGTTTCGGTGGGCCGGATGGAAGCACATAGCGGGCCGGATGTGGCCCGCGGGCCGTATTTTGGGCATCACTCGAATAGATCAGTGATATAGTCAATGTCTAAACTCTTTTGGAAGGAAACGTACGTAAAGTCTGTTCTGTAACCTCATTGTTTGACTTGCAATGGACATGTTTCTACCACAAACTTTCTTTGATACGTCCATTAAGACCTTTTGGTAACGTGTATCAGTTCCATCGCCAGTAAGCCTCTCCTATGTATATAATGTTAAGGGAACTGCTTGAGCCTAGAGGCGACAAGATGACACAAGCTCGCGTGTTTTCTAATCGATCATAACGGCATTACGCCTACAAAAATCGATAGAATAAGCATGACAGCGAGTCCTCCGTCTGTAAGAACTAGGTTCAATCCTATTGCAATACATTACGTTTCAGCCGTATGAACTGATGCTGAAGACATAAGCAGCTTAGTAGTGCTATTGACTAGTGTGCACCGTCAACAAGAAAGTCAACATTGTTAATACATTTCAATCTGTATTGACTAGCAAAGTCATTTGTTCCACTAACTAAAACCATACATTTTGAATGATCATTTCTCATGTTCTCAAATAAACAAGATACACATTTCTGAATCTGAAAAACAATAACAAGATTACAAAGAGAGTTTGTGTTATCACACAAACTTAGAGGCGGCCCCCATCAAATTCACCAATGGTCGAGAAATATATTCAAGCCCTATTCTTGTTTAGATCGTTTAAAGAAATAAGTAGAGTAGCGTTAAGTGATCACCTAAGTTCAGCATGGAAACCTCCCGATACAGTGTCGGTGGCACCTAGTGCGCTAGCTCAGGGTGTCACCCCTCCCCATCAACTTGAAATATATTCCAATGAACACTATTGCTAGTTATTTTGTTTGTTGAACCAACACAGTGAGCTAATAACCAAATTTTATTAATTTTTACTCAAATGTAAAATCCCAATGTTTATTACATTTATTCAAATGTTATTGCAAACAGACTTAACATCATATGAACAGGTTTCTTTTGTTATGCTGTTGTGCTGTATCATTTACACTTAAACTACCATCTAGATGTGTCAATGCATATTTGGGCATATATCCAGAGATTTTATTATTATCTTTTCCCATGTGTCTGCTTTTGCCTAGTTATAATTTTTCCAACTTGTATGTCACTCCTAAAATGGTGTCGACCGGTGCGGACGCACCTCTCGCCCACCCCCCTAGTGACGCCACTGCTCCAAGATATATCTTGAGATTTTATTATTATCTTTTCCGATGTGTCTGCTTTTGCCAAGTTATAATTTTTCAAACTTGGTTTCCACCCCTAAAATTGTATGGACAGGTGCACATCGCACCCTCGACCCTCCCCCCCCCCCCATGACGCCACTGCTCCAAGATACCTACTTCTTCCCAACAATTTCGATTAATATATTGGAGTAGATGTAGTAAGAAATTTAAAAAAAATGAACCTGCACTACTTAACAGGTTTCCCATGCGAACAGCATAGGCTAATATACTATTACCACCAGTAGGCCCACTAATCCTGATCATAATCACTTTATTTACTTAATAGGTCTAGACTACATCCAGAATATAGAATATATAGAGAATCTAGATCTAGACAAGATTTTGATTTCTTGACTAGATCTAGATATGATATGATAGATCTCTAGATTAGTTCTTGATCTAGATCTAGACTTGATCTAGATAGAACTAGAATCTAGAACTAAAATCTGGAACTAGAATTCAGACTAGAGCTAGAATTGGAATCTATGCTAGAATTAGATTTCTAGACTAGTTCTAGATCTAGTTTAGATCTGGATCTAGACTCTTGATCTAAACTAGATCTCGATCTAGAATCTGACTAGGTCTAGAAGGTAGATCTAGACTAGGTTACCGTTTAGGTCTAGACTAAATAGACTCTAGATAAAGATCCAGGACTAAATCTATAGCCTAAAAATCTAGACTAGAATCTATACTAGATCTAGAAATCTAGAAATAGCCTAATGAGGATATGTGAAAACTGCGCGCTATAAAAGTGGTTCGTTTTTTTTAAAAACTTACAATTGAAACGAAGTTCGTATTAAAATTCTTTTTAAAAACTACATTTGAATCAGTATTCTATTCAATGAGTTAGTTAATAAAAAGAAAATCTATTTTATAATGATCCATTGACACTTTTTTCCATTGTGACCTTAGATGCATTTTTTTTTTTACTAATGCGCGAATCTATGAATGAATCTTGATTTATTAATCAAGAAGTATTTGACCTTTTTTAAAAGACTCCCCTGAAGTTTTTCATTTAAAAGTGGTGTACTTTTTTGAAAAATCTACTTGCATATATAATTTTAAAAATTAGATGGTTCACTTTCGTAAAAGAAAAAAAGTAGCCGTTGCATCAGAACTTTGAATGATCTAAAATATCATGATGTCCGATTTTCATTTTCTCTTCTAGTTTCTGAGATCTAAACGGGGCGGATGGACGGACAGACAGGGCACTCAAAACTAATAACGTCTTTTCCCCTTTTGGGGGCCGCTAAAAAACAGCGGCACATATATAAATATGTTTATATTGTAACATTTTTTCTGAGGTTTAGAAATGTTTGTTCTTAAGTTTCAATTTGAACTGTATTTTGATTCTAGCATGAAGAGACTTAAACTAGTGTTCAACTCACGAACCAAAGACCAAACACCTTTCACGATACAGTTGTGTACAAGTTTCATTGAAACACATTATTTTAGCACTCAACAGACCCACTTCTTCTTCAGACTTGCACAATGTGATAGCCCAGTAATTAGAAAGGTTTTCATCTACACTTCGAGAAGTCCTTCTGGCTATCTTTAATTTTTGATTAGGATCAATATGAAATATAACGGGCTTCAGACCTGTCTGTACATTTAGGTGAACACGATTAGTGTTGCCTGCATGCCTAGTATGATTCATGCACGTACACGTACTCAATGTTTATAGACAACTACATGGTTTATAGCAGTTTGTTTTCACCCGCAACACATGTCATGGCATTTTGATTGGGTAGAGAACAGGGTGTCTGCCGCCCACTAGTATGTATCGCTACTTAATCATGGACTATTTCCTTGGTAAATCAACAAGCTCACTAGGAATTCAGTTAATGTTGTTTTCAGTTCGCGTGCCTCCAAATAGTGTCCTAAGCACAATTTATACCATATACGCATTGTTTTGGTCTGATGTAATCTAAACATTGATTGGAAACTCCTTAAGCCGAGTTCTGTGGAGATCTACCCGTGTTTGTGATGACCTAATTAATGTCGATACTGTGAGTTCCCTAAGGGACACCTCAAGGTGACAGCCTTTTTTTTTTGTTTCGGAAACTTTGCTGGTTTTCTCCCCTGATTGTTGGTGGTGGCCAGTAAGTGTTGCTTTGAGCTATTTTTTTCTTCTTTACTTTAGTGTTATGATCAAATCTTGTCCAGTCTTCGTCCACACTAACACCCCACGGCAGTCTCTCTCCAGTTCCAGGGGAAAGTTCATTGTTGTCAGATTGGCTGTTAGGAAAGCAAAAAACTGCTCATTTGCAATAAGAAGGTAAGGGTTTTAACTAAAAAAAAACAAATGTGGACCACTTAGTTTTGGACACATCGAGTAGAAAGATAGAGCTTCACTGTCAAAGCACGAACAGAGCATGACAAGACACAAATCTCTTCAGTACTATAACTACATTTACTTCTAGTTCCTCGTTTTTATACTGAGGCTGTACGCATTTTAAAAAGTAAAGATAAGAGAAAATGGTACACATAAGTTGATAAGACGTTTTGTCTGTTACTAAGAAGCTCAAACAATGTTTCTCATCACTTGAATCGCAGCCATTTCTGAATGTAACAGCCTCACCCCATGATTCAATCTGATGCTGTCTAGCATAAAGCATCCCAGAGGCATTTCTTGTTTCAGATCACATCTCCGCCTGGGACTAAAGCTTGATTGCGTGCGGTACTTAAGTAGATTGGCTCCATATTATTCTGGAGACGTAACTAATTCTAGAATGATTGCAGCTGACCCTGTACTATAGTACCAAAGCTCAAAGTATGTACTTGAATAATACACCATACTTGTATCAGGGCATTCGTGAATGGTCAATAATTGTTAAAATGGGACCATTATTGATTCTACTTTGTATCCAAAAGTGAAGCAGAAATAACAGCTTAAATGTGTTATTGTTGAATTGCTACACTTTCTTCCATTTATCTTTCGCAACTAACCACGGGAGAACTCAGCATCTGTCTCGCTTTCTTCCAGTCATTAGAATAGTTTGTCTGTTTCCGTTTGTTGGTCACAATGATTTCTTGTTGCATGCAGACATGGTACTTGGCGATCGTATTTCTGGTCATTAGTTGAGTTGTGCTTCACTAGCTTTGTCTCAATTAAGTCAACGATTTTCAGTCGTTTCGCGTCTTTCGTTTTCTTTGCATGAGATGGTTTAGTGTTGTCTGTTTGGAACACTCTAACATTATATGCACTCAGGTAATATTCAAATGTATAGACGGTCTTTAGTGAATTTTCAAGTCCCTTTCAGTAATCTATCCACAAATGAGATTGGACCAAAGCGCTCTGAGCATGCTGTAAGCATGAAAATAGTGCTACATAAAAGCTATAAATATATCTATTTCAGCATTAAAAACAGTAGTGAAAATATTATTCATAGAACTATTATTATATATTGAGCTATAACCCCCCCCTTTTTTTTTAAATTGCATTTGCTTAAATCATTATGGTTAAATTAGAGAGCAACATAGATAACCTTGGACATTGGTCGCAGTACTGCATAGTCTCTTTGCAGCGATTGTTTCAGTAGGACACGCCATTTACTGAATTTTGCTATCAGTGCAAACCTACGTTGCACAACGCAGACGTGCCCATCAAGGCGCCAGTTTGAGGCCATACGAGTCCTTGAGCATTTATGTCACGCTTATTTACCCATTTCGGTATATTAATTCTAGCTAATCACTTCAATGTACAAACAATTCGGTATGCGTCACATGTCATAGAACTCATTAGGGTTTGGGAGTTTTTATTATTTTTTTATTAACATAGGAAAATATATCTTCTGCTTCAGAACCTTTTTTGGAAATGATAGAATATCAACGAAACCCATAAATGTCTTTAGACCATAAATAAAACCTATACATTTCGTTAGACCATCAACAAAACCTATACATCTCGTTAGACCATCAACAAAACCTATACATCTCATTAGACCATAAATAAAACCTATTCATCTCGTTAGACCATCAACAAAACCTATACATTTTGTTAAACCATCAACAAAACCTATACATCTCGTTAGACCATCAACAAAACCTATACATTTCGTTAGACCATCAACAAAACCTATACATCTCGTTAGACCATCAACAAAACCTATACATCTCGTTAGACATCAACAAAACCTATACATTTCGTAGACCATCAACAAAACCTATACATTTTGTTAGACCATCAACAAAACCTATACATTTCGTTAGACCATCAACAAAACCTATACATTTCGTTAGACCATCAACAAAACCTATACATCTCGTTAGACCATCAACGAAACCTATACATCTCGTAATCATCTTTTTTATTTGAAGTAACGTCTGTGTTTTTTAGAAGAAGGAGATCTCGTACTTTGACATTTATTGACACCTCTCTCTCATTTACCACCAATTCCGCTGATTAAATTTTAATTGACATTTCATCTATTTTTCGTCAGAACTTAACAACACAATTATTGATTCCTTAGTTCCAAAGCTAAACAAGCAATGTCTTCGTGTATGTGATTGTATTGTATGTGAATCTGTAAGAAGACGAGTTGTGAAATTCCTGTCCGTAGTTCAAGTCTACAGACTCATCAATTATTGATCAGTGTTTCTACTTAGCTCTCAACTTTGTATTCACAGAGACTCTTTAATGCCGTCACTATTTAGTCGACAAACTCTCACGTCTCTTCTTCATGTTTTACCCTAAAACAAGAAAAACATTAAAAAAAAAATATTTTAACAAAAACAAAGCTTATAATAATCCTAGTTGTATCAATTAGTTTGGATCATTTATAGTAAATATAGACTAACAACAACAAATCTGCGCAATTACAAATATTTTACCAATTGTTTTTGCTTATTGGGTTTTGGGTCTGGGAGGAGAAAGAAGGGGGTATCTGGATGATCGCTTTTTAAATGCATTTTTTTTAAAAAAAGGTAAATTACCTGAATTCGAAATCGAGGGCTAAAGCCTCCTCAGCATCCTCAAGCTAATATACTAACCAGTATATCAGGGAAGTGCTTATGGAAATTGAAGATTTTATAGTAATCTAATGTTAATTTCAAACTTTTCTTTCTACAAAGTATAAAGGGACTAATTCAGCTTTACCACCGTATCAGTCAAGTACAATTTCTTTCCTTTGTTCGATATACCAAAAAAAACAATTAATTACCAATAGAAATTAACTAATTTTGCTTATTCTTGTGTTGTCAGGTAAAAGAAATAATTGTGAAAATTTCAGATTGATCCGAGATTGGGTTCGGGAGAAATAACGTGTACACATTTTTTACCAGAGTGAGTCGATATAAGCTTTGTAATATAAAAAAAAAAGATCTGCTATCGCCATCACATCGCAAAGAAAACAACACATTTTATATACATGTACTTGCAATGTATAACATATGTTTTTTAATAGACGTTATATGTGGAGGCTTTACCTTACAGAAAACAAGAGATCGGGGATTTTTGTTATGGGGGGGGGGTTTGGGGTTGGTGGATGAGGATAAGATGTGGCTATTAGAAAGATTAAAGTTGATTTATGTCTTACATAAACAAACTAAATCTATTTATATTTGGACAGTGCTATTTATGAGTCACTGACTTATATAAGACATACTAAACCTATTTATATGTGGGCAGTGCTATTGATGAGTCTCTGTGGAAAAACACCGTGAAACAGAACAGTTTTTGGTATAATCATTTTTGTTCATCTATCTTCTATATTATGTTCTACATTCTGTCAGAGGATTTAGTGCCTGCGTTTATTGAGTTATTTTTGACCGTCCAAAGACAAAGACAAAGACATATTACTGAATTTGAACCAAGTAGACAACATAGAAGATATAGTAGTACAAGAAAATGGAATTCAAAAACTATTAGCCAACACCAAACCAAATAAAGCTTCTGGACCTGATGGTATTCCAGCTAGATTACTCAAAGAACTAAGTAATGAGCTAGCCCCAGTGTTCAAAATACTCTTTCAGGCTTCACTTAACCAGGGCAGAGTACCAAAGGACTGGAAAGAAGCTAATGTCACCCCCCTATTTAAAAAAGGAGAAAAATCTGACCCAGGAAACTACAGACCAGTATCACTTACCAGCATCACATGTAAAATCCTAGAACACATAATATGTAGCAACATCATAAACCACTTAGACAAACATAATGTCCTCACACCATACCAACATGGCTTTAGGAAATATAGATCATGTGAAACACAACTAATAGGACTAATTGATGATTTTTCAAAAGGTTTAGATAATAGTGAACAAATAGATGCTATCTTACTAGATTTTTCTAAGGCTTTTGACAAAGTTCACCACCATAGTTTGCTTAAAAAATTAAAATATTTCGGCATTAATGGTCCACTGCATCAGTGGATTAAAGACTTTCTGATAGGGAGAGAACAAACTGTAATAATAAATGGCTCTAAATCAACACCGATAACAGTAAACTCAGGTGTACCTCAAGGAACAGTCTTGGGTCCACTACTATTTTTAATTTACATAAATGATTTACCAAATTGCATTAGTTCAGGAACAAAAGTCAGATTATTTGCAGACGATTGCATAATATATAGAACAATAAAAACAACACAAGACACAGATATTTTACAAAGAGAATTAGATGAATTACAGAAATGGGAATCAAATTGGAGCATGTCTTTCCACCCAGAAAAATGTCAGTTGTTAAGAGTAACAAAAAAACTAAAACAAATTAATTCCACTTATCTTATTCATGGCAAACCAGTAACACAGACTAAAAACGCAAAATACCTAGGTGTTATAATAAATGAAAAACTGTCATGGAATCCACATATTGATGAAACTACAAAAAAATCAAACAAAGCATTAGGATTTATTAAAAGAAATTTCTATAAATCAAATAAGAACATAAAACTAAAATGTTATTTAACCTTGGTTAGGCCAATAATAGAATATGCATCCTCTGTTTGGGACCCCTCAACTCAAGAAAACATTAAGAAACTAGAACAGACACAAAATAGAGCAGTGCGATTCATAACAAACGAATATTCACATTTGACTAGAGTAACACCTTTAGTAAAATCACTAAATTTAGAAAGCCTTCAGGACAGAAGGCTCAAAAGTAAAGTAGCAATCATACATAAAACACTGAACCATAATCTTCAAATACAAAAACAAAATTTAATAAAATACTCTGAAAGACACAAAGATAAAGGCACATTCCTCGTCCCATATGCTAGGACAAATTTGTACAAATACTCCTTCTTCCCTAGTGCTATTAGAGCATGGAATGGGTTGCCTGAGCTAGCCAGGAAAACCAGTGACTTGGCAGAATTTAAGTCATTGGTTAATATGCATGACTAAATGCATGACGCGTAGGACGTAATCATCTTCTTTTTTGAAGTAACGTCTGTATTATATAAGATAAGATAAGATAAGAGACAGTTTTAATCCACTCATATCAAAATCAATAGTTAAAAATGCGACATTCGGTATTTGCTTTCACCCAAATGAAATTTTTTTTTATTTTCGCTGAGAAGAATATCTAAATACAACACTTCTCCCATATCTATGATCAAAAGAGGGAGTAATAAATTCTTTGCAATCATTCTTTTTTTTTTGTTCATGGCTTCCTGGAAATGGTGAAATAATATGGCTGAACTCTCAATGTCGCATCTAATTGTTAGATCTAGATTTTAATGGACATCAAACTTATGGAATGTGCACTCCCACGTTCATTGTCGCCTGGCGGGAGTATCAACTACAGGGATCAAGGGGTCATCTTTCACAGTAGTATACAGTCAAGATTAAGACATGCTGATTTGATTCAAGTACTTTTATATAGAAAAAACAAAAAGTACTTCTCGTTCCTAAGTGCCGAAAATGCGCAATCAAAAGCATATATAGCTATTTCAAATATATGTTGCGTAGCAATAGTTTTACTATATATATATATATGTGTTGGCCTCCTTCAGTCCTAGAATGACTAATGTTAATCTCGTAGAGCACACAAACACAGATTCACTTCTATGTAAAAAAAAAAAAAAAACTTCAGACAATGGCTTTGCTTTAGGAGTGACTAATCAAAACTGGATCTGCGTAGCTAAGTGAAATACTGCATTCTCTTATATTGAGTTCAATCTGTAATCATTGCTTCTCAGTATTGACATTCATTTCAAGATTTACATCCGCGATCATTTCTTATTTGCTAGTTCTAAAGCTACTTTTGTGTCTATCTTGATCATCGTTGATTTCTTAAACATCTTAGTCTACCTAGTTGTGGCTAGAACACACAATGTCAAACGTAGGAGCTAGTTTTTTTTTTTCTTTCTTTTCGGAAGCCATTCTTTTATTTTCGCTTCAAATTTATGTTCTCGTAATTATGTGTTGTGATGTCAATATCTACGACACGACCGCCCAACCTGAACAGTCAGGTGAAACGAAGCAATAAATTCTAGAAAATGTCATCCAGCTAGCAATCTCCCTAGTAGGTTTTTTTTTTTAAGGGTCAGAAGATAACCGCCGCCCAGCGCCACTCGACTGCTAGTTTCTCCTGTCTGTAGGGCTGGTCACAGTTGACGTTTCGCTTTGGACAGGTGTTGGGGCAGTTAGTAAAATCTTGAACACCAGATTTGTGTTTGTTCAGTAGATATCGGCCAACGTTAGAGGACTGAATGTCACTTATTGATATATGATTAAAATGTGACTTTTTTTTTTTTATTCTTACCAATGTGATCAAGTTGCCGTGTTTACTTATGACTATTTTTGTTTTGTTTTTCTTAGTCAATAGGAATATTTTCAATTTAAAAAAAAAAACTAAATACGTTTGATTACTAGAATAATGAAACTATTTAGCAGGGAGACGAGATTAGGAAGCTGTCACATTTGCAGATTTAAATCTCGTGTTCTAATTCCGGAACGAATGTATTTTTGAAAGGAACTACTTGTAGTGCAGCCAGTGTTATAGATAGTTCTTGAATGAAATTAACACATAAGTACAGAATTCAAGCGTATTATACCAAAGCTTTATCGTCATTTCAATAAAATGAAACTATGCTATAAATGAATGATTGTTGTTCCACACCGTGTCGCGCAATGAGAGGAAAATATTTTGTGCTCGGGATGAAGCTCCAAACTTAAACGTGTACGTTCATTCCTGATCCTAAAATGTGTGCACTAGTTGGGGTTGGGAGTGTCCGTGACAATGTTGTCATTTCATCGCAGCTTAATTTCATCCATTCGTTGATTGCACCGGAAACGACCTTTCTGGCCTTAGTTTCGTACGTTGTTTCGTTATGGTCAGAATGTTATTCGGAGATTCTCAAGTGTCGCTGTGATTAACGCTTACTCTGTGAAAGCATTGTTTTGTCCTGTTGGAGAACCGCTGAGTCAGACCTATTGAAAATGCCCTGTGATTTAGTCTTGGGCTGCTAGAGAATCTGACTTTATGAAGCATCCTGAGATTTAAGCCCCGACTTTCCAGACATTTAGGCAATGAAGTGTTTTAGCATTAGTTGTGTTTTATCACGTGACTGTTGCGTGCGTTTGATAATAAGTCTTCATTTATCTCGTGTTCCCCCATTGTGCAACTGGCTGGCGTCATCTTCTTTACTTTCAATTGTCATACAAAGCAGAGTCTTCTCTTGTTTGGTAGCAATGTCCTAGGATGTGTGTTACCTAGCAACAGTTTCCTGAGTTCGATGTCTTTGTGTGCGTTCTTGCTGGCTAACAACAGAAGTGTGTTTTTGTGTGGTGGGTGGGGAGGGGGGCTTTAGTTTTATGACTTATGACCTTGAATGGCGCGTGTTTCCTGTAAATGTTTTAGTCAAATGAACAAATACTCCACATTATGTATGGCCATTGCGCATCGTATCTCTCTGATGTACAGTTAAGTCTGGACATTCATCAATCAATGTCGCGCAGAGCTTTACTCATATTGTTACTGACTTCTTGAGAGTGTTGGCATTAATATCAATTGATGGGATATGCTCCCATATCACCTTAACACGTCAATTACTGTCATTTCAAAAGTCTTAGTATATCATTACTGCCATTTTTGTTGTGTCTGGAGTAGTCAAAGTGTATAGACAATTGTAGTGTAATGCTAGAACTAGAATTAGTAAAAGAAAAAAAAGCATAAAAAGCATTAACTTAAATACTGATAGTTGTATTCACTAGACAAAGAGCTGATTAGTAATGTGGCTATATTTTCTGAACCTTTTGTCATCATCGGGTCTATACATTTTACAGTATGGTAGAACGTAGGAATGAAATGCTAAACAAGGAACTAGAAAGTGTCCATTTTAAATGTAGCTGTGTTACTTCTGAACTAATGGTTTAGACATTGAGATACTTTGAATGTAGCTGTGCTGTATCTGTGTTACTTCTGAACTAATGGTTTAGACATTGAGATACTTTGAATGTAGCTGTGCTACTTCTGAACTAATGGTTTAGACATTGAGATACTTTGAATGTAGCTATGTTACTTCTGAACTAATGGTTTAGACGTTGAGATACTTTGAATGTAGCTATGTTACTTCTGAACTAATGGTTTAGACATTGAGATACTTTGAATGTAGCTATGTTACTTCTGAACTAATGGTTTAGACGTTGAGATACTTTGAATGTAGCTATGTTACTTCTGAACTAATGGTTTAGACATTGAGAGAATCTTTCATTTCTGCGCTTCTATGCTTCTTTGGTTTTGGGAGCTAACTTGGAGTGGTTGTTGATTGACAGCCTCACTACCGATGTATTCAAATTACGTTTGCTGAGTGTATTCAATGGAGGAGCGACCTCGTTTGTTAAGTCATTGGCCCCAAGTGGTGTTGCCTGGAATGCATGGGGGCAGAAAGTATGCCATAGAGGAGACATTTAATGGAATCAGCAAAAAACAGTATATGGAGTCCAGGGACAGGCCTAATGGTTTGAAGCCTAATTCTTGGGCCAAACAACAGGGGAGGAGTAATCAAAAGGCTATGCCAAGCTGCCCCAGTGGAGCGATTGTTCCTCCTGAACAGCACAACACCAGAGCTGACAGTAGCCTTGCACTTATAGATGACATCCAATTGGTAAATGTTCTTGTTAAACTTCTAGCCTGAGAATTCTACTGTAAGCTAGCCCACCACACTTCCTTAATCAGTTTCTACATTAGTCTGGTATATAATATGATGACCAGGGCATTATTTGTGGGTAACTTTTCTAATAAACACCCCTTCATTAGTTCCATTCTCTCTGGGCAATGTAGGCATATGTCAGAAACAGCATGATAAGAAAAGTAGTTGTGTACTTTCAACACTGTGATACTCAAAGACCCCTCCCTCTCTTTTTAGAATATTGATAAAACATCATAAGTACTTTTTCCAATATTTTTTGTATTTATTTTGTTACATTTAAACACAAAATATTGTTCTAAAACTTTATAACTAAAATGTTATAAAAAGAACTGTAAAAAAAAATCCTTTCTATATGCATACAATATTTAGTGGTCCACTATTATAAAGCATTTAGCTTTTTTTTTTTTTTTTTGCTGAATCACTTTATGAGAATACTCTTTGGAAATTTTCAATTTACTTACTGGAATTACAATTTGGCAATGTTTAATTTTAATCACCCACTACCACAATTTGTATAACATATATAACAAAAACATAACAACCTGTAGTTTTGAAATGTTTTTAAGAATCTTACTTGAAAAAAAAAATGCCTGTTGGAAAATCCATTAGCCATTGGACAGCTCTTTTGTTAAGTAATTCTACCTCTTTAACCCATCAGTTTTGACTGTTTTGTTTGTAGGAGATGGCCTGCTCCTGCATGGAGCTAGCACTTGAAGGGGAACGTCTTTGCAAAGCTGGAGACTGTCGGATGGGTGTGCAGTTCTTTGAGGCTGCTGTGGAAGCTGGGACAGATGATCTCAAGACACTCAGTGCAATCTACAGTCAATTGGGAAATGCCTACTTTTACCTACAGGACTATGCCAAGGCTTTGGAATACCACAAACATGATTTGAACTTAGCCAGGTACTAGAAAATATGTAAATCTTTGTTTGAAATGTGAACATTGCCCCCCCCCCCTTTTTTTTTTTAATTCTCTTGGTTTGAAATATTCAGTTATAGGAATTATATTTATAATTTTTTTTCTGACTGTAAGTGAAAATCAACTAATACTTAACATTTAGGTTGATTCTAAAAAAATATTTATAAGATAACATTTTTTTAAAGTTTTAAAATGTGTTTTATACAAATCTCCCCACTTTTTATTTGCATTTAAAATTTCTAGCCTCATTGTTTTAAAGTTAGTTTTAAAAACATTTTTTACAAATTGGAACTTTAAATTAAAGGAAAATTGTCAATATACTTTTAATGCATTTAAATTGCTGAAACTATTTGTGTAGAAAAAAGAAAGTATGTAATCCTAGAGTCAGAATGAACCCATTGTACAAAGATCCATTGAAACAGACATTATCTTGTGATTGCATCTTATCTCTCTCTCTGTATATATCAGAACCACCAATGACAAGATTGGGGAGGCTAAAGCTTCTGGAAACCTTGGCAACACACTCAAGGTTATTGGCAGATTTGATGAGGCTATAGTCTGCTGTATTCGCCATTTAGAAATTTCCAGAGAAATAGAGGACAAGGTAATTGTGTGCTGTTTGTTTTGTTTTAGGACCAAGTTTTCTTGTTTGTTTATATTGCATTCTGTTACACACTAATTAGACTCTTGGCTATTGCTATGAAATTATTGTAAGTGAATGAATGTGTGTAACCTCAAATATATATATATATAATGGCTGATTTCTAACAATTTATAAAGAATTGATAAATTGAAAATATCTTTTTGAAACCAAAAAAAAATAAATTAGTTTAATAATATTTTACATTTAAACTCTAAAATGTGTACGCTAAAAATGGAAAAGTGATGTAACAAAAAATCTGTAGTACTTTCCAGCATCTTAAAAAATATAGCACACACTTCAGTTTTTATTTTTTTAATGCATTATATAATTCATGATTTTAAATGTATGAGATGTTTATCTATCAGCAAAGAGTTTCAATGCTATGTCTACGCTATATATTATAAATATAACCCAGCAATAGATGTTAGATATTCAATCAATAGTGGTTACATAGATATAATTATCTTTCCTTTGAAGTAAAATATCTCACTCCTGCAAATCAGCAAGCCAATTAGCTCCTCTGTGTTGGCACACACACACACACAAAGATAAAGGGATCAACACATTCTTAGATTTAAAGCCAAGTTGAAATTGTTAGCACTAGTTGAAAAAATAAGTCTATCTCAAAGTCAGACACTGGTGCAAGTGATTTGAAAGAAGCTTTTTACAGTAACATTTAGTTTTATTATTCTTTTTAAAAAGGCACAAATGTAAGACAATATAATTTAAAACATGGTTTCTCATTCCTATTTGATAGGTTGATTAAGATCTTACCTTAGGTTCTTTTGAGAAGGCATAGCGCAGGCTAGTAGAAGCATGCTTTTTGCTGGCCATTGACTTACAAATTGTGATCTCATACAGCCCTTAAATTGTAAATGTAATTTTAGACCAAGTATCACTGGTAGAATAGATTGAACTAGAAAACAAATTGTTTATTTAAATCTACAGTCTTTAAAACTCTTACCTTCATGAAGTATCAATATGTAATGCTGTAGCACTCTCATCTCATCACTCCAAAATATATCTCAGACAGACAACATGCTACACTACTTTCTAGAAGAACATTAAGACCTACGTGTTAAAAACGTTTTTAGATTAGTTTGTCATTTTAGCTCTCGTGTTTATGTTTTTAATGTTATTACAGCGCCTTGAGCCTACATTTTGTTTGTTGACAGCGCTTTATAAATAAAATTATTATTATTATTATTATCTATTAAGTAGGGTTAGGGTTAGGAATAATATTGTTAAATCTTGTAAGCTCTATGTTGTTGCTAGTAAAATCTGTGGGTCCTTGATTGAAAGGCTTTGAAATAGCCATTCTTTTTTTTTAAATCATAGTTCTTGTTGTTTTTTTTTTTTAAAAGTATTCAATATGTTGTTTCTAGTACATTAAACATGTGTTACAATCCATTAGGTAGGTGAGGCCCGAGCCTTGTACAATCTAGGCAATGTCTACCATGCCAAAGGGAAACATTTAGGTCGACATGGTAATCAAGACCCTGGGGAGTTTGCCCCAGAAGTAAAAGAATGTTTACAGAAGGCTGTGCAATATTATGTGTGAGTAGAACATCTTGAGTTTCTTAGCATTGTGTATAACATTCATTTTGTACATAAGTGAGTGTTCAGAGATTTGTAGATACATCCTTTCTATGGTGTGATTGTTTTTTATGGTTGTAAATGCCATTAAATAATTAATATATATACTAGTATAAATTACATGTTTTACCTATCATTTTAGTCTGTGTTGCTTCTTCAATATCCTTAATCAGAAAGAAAGTAAAAAAAAATAAAATCAGTTGTAAAAAAAAACAAAATATGTTCACTAGGCTGTTTTAAACCTTCATAAAATAATTAATTTTTTTTTTCAAAGCATGGACAATGTTATTGTTTTTTTTTTGCCCATTGATTTTCCATTATAGATAGAAAGTCAAGTGTAGCACTCATAAATTTATTGGGTTTTTTTTTATAATTTTTTTTTTTTTTTGCTGTGATGGAGGTTGGGAAGAAAATAAATTTAGAAGCACAATTTATGAATCAATACAAGGCACTGGTACATCTATTTCCAGACTGTCTTGTTCCCATGATCTTGACTGTTTGTGTATAGACTACAATCAGGCAACATTGAGTAATTTCACTTTGGTTTATTGATCCCAGACAATGATAGCTATTAAATAAGTTTGAAGGGATGAGTTTGGTAGTTGTATAGTTGGTAGGAAACTATTGGGAGCTAGTGTGGTGACATGTAGGTAATTGATGGGGAGTAGATGAGGATGGTTCACACCATTGAGTCTGTAGGAATGTGTGAGGAAACACCAGTTTACTCACTCTTGGGAGTCCTGAATTGATAACAAGGTTGAGTTGTGCTGTGTTTTTTTCTACCTGATAGAAGGCAATAACATTTGTAGCAAGTGTGTAGGTTGTGACTTATCTTATATAATACAGACGTTACTCAAAAAAGAAGATGATTACGTCCTAGGCGTCATGCATTTAGTCATGCATATTAACCAATGACTTAAATTCTGCCAAGTCACTGGTTTTCCTGGCTAGCTCAGGCAACCCATTCCATGCTCTAATAGCACTAGGGAAGAAGGAGTATTTGTACAAATTTGTCCTAGCATATGGGACGAGGAATGTGCCTTTATCTTTGTGTCTTTCAGAGTATTTTATTAAATTTTGTTTTTGTATTTGAAGATTATGGTTCAGTGTTTTATGTATAATTGCTACTTTACTTTTGAGTCTTCTGTCCTGAAGGCTTTCTAAATTTAGTGATTTTACTAAAGGTGTTACTCTAGTCAAATGTGAATATTCGTTTGTTATGAATCTCACTGCTCTATTTTGTGTTAGTTCCAGTTTCTTAATGTTTTCTTGAGTTGAGGGGTCCCATACGGAGGATGCATATTCTATTATTGGCCTAACCAAGGTTAAATAACATTTTAGTTTTATGTTCTTATTTGATTTATAGAAATTTCTTTTAATAAACCCTAATGCTTTGTTGGATTTTTTAAATAGTTTCATCAATATGTGGATTCCATGACAGTTTTTCATTTATTATAACACCTAGGTATTTTGCGTTTTTAGTCTGTGTTACTGGTTTGCCATGAATAAGATAAGTGGAATTAATTTGTTTTAGTTTTTTTGTTACTCTTAACAACTGACATTTTTTTTGGGTGGAAAGACATGCTCCAATTTGATTCCCATTTCTGTAATTCATCTAATTCTCTTTGTAAAATATCTTTGTCTTGTGTTGTTTTTATTGTTCTATATATTATGCAATCGTCTGCAAATAATCTGACTTTTGTTCCTGAACTAATGCAATTTGGTAAATCATTTATGTAAATTAAAAATAGTAGTGGACCCAAGACTGTTCCTTGAGGTACACCTGAGTTTACTGTTATCGGTGTTGATTTAGAGCCATTTATTATTACAGTTTGTTCTCTCCCTATCAGAAAATCTTTAATCCACTGATGCAGTGGACCATTAATGCCGAAATATTTTAATTTTTTAAGCAAACTATGGTGGTGAACTTTGTCAAAAGCCTTGGAAAAATCTAGTAAGATAGCATCTATTTGTTCACTATTATCTAAACCTTTTGAAAAATCATCAATTAGTCCTATTAATTGTGTTTCACATGATCTATATTTCCTAAAGTCATGTTGGTATGGGGTGAGGACATTATGTTTGTCTAAGTGGTTTATGATTTTGCTACATATTATGTGTTCTAGGATTTTACATGTGATGCTGGTAAGTGAAACTGGTCTGTAGTTTCCTGGGTCAGATTTTTCTCCTTTTTTTAAATAGGGGGGTGACATTAGCTTCTTTCCAGTCCTTTGGTACTCTGCCCTGGTTAAGCGATGCCTGAAAGAGTATTTTGAACACTGGGGCTAGCTCATTGCTTAGTTCTTTGAGTAATCTAGCTGGAATACCATCAGGTCCAGACGCTTTATTTGGTTTGGTGTTGGCTAATAGTTTTTGAATTCCATTTTCTTGTACTACTAAATCTTCTATGTTGTCTACTTGGTTCAAATTAAGTAATATGTCTTTGTCTCCTGGGGCTGAGAATGCTGATGCAAAGTATTTGTTTAGGATGTTTGCTTTAGTTTCATTATCATTATGTATTATGTTATGTTCATCTTTTAATGGCGCTATGCCTGTTGTTTCCATTTTCTTAGACTTAATGTATGACCATAGGTTTTTGTTGTTATCTTTAGATATTACATTGTTTATGTATTCACTCTGCAGCTGTCTACTTACTTTTTGGGTTAGGTGTTTAATTTTTATATACTTTTTGTAAACTCTTTCTGCCTTAGTTTCTATATAGGTTTTCCTTCTGTTTACAAAGCTTCTTTAGTCTATTATTAAACCAGCATTTATTTATTTTGTTTGATGTGTATTTAGTTGGTATATGATTTTCTATAATGCTTTTAAGATGGTTTTTAATGAAATTCCAGAGGTCATCGACTGGTTGGTTAATGTCTTTTTTCTAATAAGAATGTTTGTTGAAAGTTTAATGCAGCTTGGTGTAGTTGTGTTAGGTTACATTTATTCTATAGTAAGATTTTTCTTTGGGTTTTGTATTGGCTACTGCTTTTATCCGACTGTATTTTTATGATGTCATGGTCTGATAGACCAGGGATAATATCATAATCAACTACTAATCCAGGTCTGTTGGTTAAGAAGAGATCTAATGTGTTGTTTAATCTAGTTGGCTTTTTAATGATTTGATCTAAACTTAGGTTGTGTAAAGTTTCTATGAAAAGCTCATTTATGTCCTTAAGGTTTTGGTGTTTATCTATGGTTAGTGTTTTCCAATTTATATCATGTAGGTTGAAATCACCCATAATCCAAAAAAACTGCATTTTTATTTGTCTCTTTAAGTGTAGTAATCTGAGTACATAGTTCCTGCATGTATTCTAAACTAGAATTTGGTGGTCTGTAAATACTGCCTATTATTAGGGATGTTGAGGTGGTATTAATTTTATAAAATGTTGATTCTATATTTTTTGAGTTAGGTAAGGTAAGAGTGTTTTTTATTGCTAAAAGAACTCCTCCGTGATTATCAGCCCTATCTTTTCTAAAAATTTCATAATTACTATTGAAAATTTCTGCATTATAAATTTCAGGATGTAGCCAAGTTTCTGTTCCTGCAATTATGTCTGGTTTCTCACATTCTAATAAAATTTCTAAGTCTGCTGTTTTGTTCCTAATTCTTTGAAAATTTATTACTAAGGTTTTAGGGTATTTTGGTATTACTTCTTTAGTAGGTTTGTTTAGTGAGGCTGTTGTATTAATTTTAGTAGATTTAGGTTTAACAGGAGTGGATCTGGCTAGTAGTTGGTGAGTTTGTTTTGGGATGGTGTTTAGGATGTTGTATGGGTTAGAAGTGTCCGCATCAAATGAATCAAACAGTCCTGATGTAAACTGAGGTAACCCACACAGTACACAGTGCCATGATGCAGTACCATGATGCGTCTTTGTTGCCTAAGGCATAATACACAGGTGTATTCATATGGAGACATGATGCATGGTACCATTCATCACAGGTGTCACATTGAATGGCTTTCTGTTTCATGGTGCATACTTTTTTGTAGATGTTGTATCTATCTTTAGACCTAGGCCCTGGATTTGACTCTACATCTCCTGCTATTAATATTAACAGTGATAGGTATTTATTTCTACTGTGTCTGATTGAGAACTTCCATTGTGATGGGTAATCTTCTTTAATGTTATGGATGTGTATGTTAGGTTATTTTTGAAGTTGCATTGATCTAAAGTGTGATGATTGATTATGACTGTTGTTTCCTTTTTAAGTTTAGTGTTGACTGAGGTAGATCTAGTTCTGTGTTCAGCTAGTGTGTATTTAGTAATTATTAGGATAAATAGCCAGAGCAATTTCATGATGACTGTTGTTGATTTTAGTTTTTAAAAATGTAAAGGTCTAGTCTAAATCTAGTTTAAGGTTAAGGACTTCTGTACTAAGTATTAGTAGTAGTTTATAAGACTCAAAACTAGTAAGTAAATTTTACTTCATGATAGAGTCTCATATGATGGGTATTGCTTAATTCACCTTTTTGTTGTTGTTTTGTTGTTGTTGTTTTTTACCAATTTTAACAAGGTTTCATGTGGTTAGTGCTTGACCAACTACTCTTTCTTTTCTAATAAAAATGTCAAATACCCATTAGACATCAACATTGGTCTTAGTTAATTTTATTATAAATATAATATATGGATAAGGACTTCACAGTGATTAAATGATGCTAATTATTCCCATAAACACACATTGTTAGTGCATTTAAATAATTCTCAGCAAACATTTCTAAAAGTATTTTTAGTTCTCCTAGAATCTGTGATTAACTTAGCTGTTTTTTTTTTTTTTTTTTTGGTATTTCCTCTTCAAATGATGTGTTCATGACACTTGAAAGTAAGACTGACATTTTTTTTTTCCATCAAATTAAATGTTAAGATCTAGTCTAGATCTAGTGCTGGACTCATTCATTTAAAGTGATTTAAGCTGCTTTAGAAAATAAGAACATTCTAGGAGACGAAAACAGTAAATTGAGGTTAAATCATCCAAATTATTGTCATAGTCTTTTTTGTGTGTGTGTGTGTGTGTGGGGGGGGGGGGTTTCTAGGCTTGATTGCCTTGTTACATTTTCTAACTATATTTCTGTCATATAAGATTGCAGTATAATAATAATAATATATCTTTTACATAATTTTATAATATAATATAATAATGATATAATATACTATAATATAATAATTTTGATCATGTGACTATTTCATATCTATATTTATAAAGAAATACCAGAACATGATAAATGGTAATCGAAAAAGGAATGTAATATTAATAAATCAATCCTACAAAATATATATTCTAGAATATACCTAAAGTTTGTGTGTAGATTATATGATTGGTTAAACAGTAACTTGTATCTGAAACAGAAAATATTTCCTATTTAACTTCAAGAGCATTCATGATTGGTTAAACAGTAACTAGTATCCGAAACAGAAAATATTTCCTATTCAACTTCAAGAGCATTCATGATTGGTTAAACAGTAACTAGTATCCGAAACAGAAAATATTTCCTATTCAACTTCAAGAGCATTCATGATTGGTTAAACAGTAACTAGTATCCGAAACAGAAAATATTTCCTATTCAACTTCAAGAGCATTCATGATTGGTTAAACAGTAACTAGTATCCGAAACAGAAAATATTTCCTATTCAACTTCAAGAGCATTCATGATTGGTTAAACAGTAACTAGTATCCGAAACAGAAAAATTTCCTATTCAACTTCAAGAGCATTCACATTTCGCTCTTTCATTTTGTTTTCAGTGAGAACCTTGAGTTAGTCAAAAGTTTAAGTGACAGATCAGCTGAAGGCAGGGCTTGTGGTAACCTTGGCAACACTCACTATCTTCTTGGTAACTTCTCTGATGCCATCATGTTCCATGAAAAAGTGAGTCTTTCTGAACTCCAATATTGCATGCAATTATTAGACTTTGATTCATTATTGAACTTTTTTTTTTTACATTTTGGTTAATTATTGTAATGAAAAACAATTTGGTTTTCTGTTTCTGTATTGTCACTTATTGTCTTTATGGTCAAAAGTTTTAATATTGTGTTTTCCCACAGTTTTATCTTGTTGTCAACTTAATCTCTGCCTATTAAATATTGATGTCAAAGTCACACTATTATATTCACCAAGGGGGGTTAATCAAATTGGACTGAGAAGGATTTTTGTCCATGACAGTACTTTAAACATGGTTTATCTTTTTGTTAGCCAACACTTGATTTTCAACCTCATCTGCTGGTTATTGAAGAGTATTTAATGAAAGAGGCAACCCATAGTATAAAATCTTGTCTTCAAAATAAAGTAATTCTTAATAAAAATGTATATCTTTTTTTCTTCCATTCCAGAGACTCTCTATAGCCAAGGAATATGGAGACAAGGCAGCAGAGAGAAGAGCGTACACAAATCTTGGTAATGCTCATATCTTTCTGGGGGATTTTGAGTTGGCAGCTGATTACTACAAGTAAGATTTTAGTTCATTAATTGTATCATTATTTGTTTCACTCTTTGTCAAGATATTATCTTATATAATACAGTATTTGAAAGCAACAACTGTTTTATTTCTAACTTAATGCAACAAAAAAAATCCTTCTGTGTTTTTAGGAGAAGTCTTCAGATAGCTAAACAGCTCGGTGATAGAGCTTTAGAAGCTCAGGCATGCTACAGCCTAGGCAATACTTACACACTCATGAGGGACTTTGAAACTGCTGTCCGCTACCATCAGCGCCACTTGCTGATTGCCCAAGAACTCTTTGACAGAGTTGGTGAAGGCAGGGCTTGCTGGAGCCTTGGAAATGCCAATTGTGCTCTAGGCAATCATAAGCTGGCTATGCAGTTTGCTAACAGACATCTGGAAATTTCAAAGGAGGTAAACAATTATATCTTTAAAAATAAAATAACAATAAAAAAAAGTTTTCTTGGCATTGCAAGTTGCTAAAGATCTTACCTAATTATTACTCTTATTTTTTTATATTTTGCAGTAGTTTGAACTGGCTGTAAACAAATACTAGCACATTTAGACACATAAACTTAGTCTTTAAGTTTTCCAACAGAGGAATCATGTTGTTGTGCTGGCTATTCAACACATACATTTATCTTTTTCCTGGTGTTATAAAGTGTGTGCATCAACTGATAAAACAAGTATTTTGACTCAGTGCTGGCCTTACGAATTGCAGGGCCCAATTTAATGGATGCTTGCTAGGCCCTTCTGCTGATTTTATTTTTTTTCCTCAATAACAACTAATACTATTAATTAGATCATTATATTGACATGCATAGTAAGCAACTCAAAGGCAACAGGCACCAGTGGGCTAGTTGAATTGTAAGAGCCATGACTAAAAGTGATATAAGTAAAGTTCCCCTTTCAGACCCTGTGATCTATAGGGCAGATGATGTAAAGGTTATCTGTATCAATGGCCCATAGTTAATGCTTTCTCTCCTAACCGACGATATCGTTGATTTTATCCCAATATGCAGCCTAATCAACGATATTATCGTCTATGCTTAAAAAGTCAGTTATTTTGTTATATTTCCTTACAAAATGCTTTTAATTGCTTATAAATAAATCTTGACTAGTTTCCTTTTGGAAAAAATATTTTTTTTTTTTTCATTTTGATTGTGTTTTTACAAAAAAAAACTATGTTTTAAAAGAGTCGGAGCTAAAAAAGGCTTTATTTTTCTATATTAATTTTTTATAGGGGGTGTGACATGGGATAGTGACCTTAAGACAATTAATATAAATGTTTTATATATGTTATATATTAAGTTTTGTGAGAATATAAATAAATATCATAAAATATTGCCTAGATCTAGTCGAGATTTAGTTTTAAGGGAGACTTGTCCACAGTCAATAAGTTTTAACTTTGAAGTTTCACTATCCAAAATAAACTTCGTTTTATAAACATCAATTTAAATTATCTAAAAAGGGTATGCATTTTCCCTTAATTGTATACCAATTATAACATTTTCTGATAACAAAGACAAAAGTTATTAAAGTTTAATCATAACAGGGTAGTGGAATATATATGGGTAAAATGAATAATTCTGTCGGAATGTGGAAAATAATTACGGAGAGAAAGAGTTAACAAGGGTGTCCATGTGGCCAGCACAATGACTAACCTCTTTTACCTTTACCTATCCCTTAGTCTGTTGGACCGTTGGGTCACTATGTAAGATTTGTCAACTGTCCTTCTCCATTCCTTTTGTCCTAGTCAGAACCTCCTTCAATGGCAGGCCCGTCCATTCTTTTATGTAGTCTTCCTATTGCTTTCTCTGTCTGCCTCTACTTCTTTTTTCTGGTACTGTTCTCTGAAGGAAGGTCTTTGCCAGCCCGAAGACCTTGTAATATGGCTATAGATTTTTAGCTTGCATTTTTTAACGATAGTAAGTAGGTCATCATGGGGTCCTATAGGTGCAGTAACCCTGTCTCTAATCTTTTGGTTTGTGATGCGGTCTTTAAAGACTGCAACTGCCTTTACTTTTCCCTAACTATTGTCAGGTACCCATTAGAGCTAATAGTGATATGTTAAATGTAAATTTTGGGGTCGCTTCCAGGCATGTTTCCCAATTTGCAGCAATGAGTAAAATCGGCCTAAAGCAGGCCCTGCTTTGATAAAGATAATATTGCATAGGTTGGGTATAATAAAAGATGGGAACAGTAGATTTGAGTGAGCTGAAAGAGATTTTGGAAAATCCTTTATAAGATCTTGTGATTAAATTTGAGTTTTGTATATATCAACACTGATATTGAAAGCCTGTCGACTGTTGATTTTTGTAAAATAAATTTAGTTTTTTTTTAATGAAGATTTTAAGCTTTTAGTCAACTTTGTGTGTGGAGTTAATATATAAGCCTACAAGGTGTGGTTGGATTAGCTTTCTTAAGCTACATCTTAACACCCTCCTCCTCATCCACTACAATCACCTACCTACTCACCTACGACCTGTCCAGAAGAATTCTGAGACTTTTGAACTGTGCTTATCTTGTTAATAGATCTGTCCCACTGGACCCCAATGAGTATTCATTGAACACTTAACTGATTGGCTTTAATTGATTCTTAATCTATGCTATTTTAGATTGGAGATCAGACAGGACAAATGACAGCACAAATGAATTTAGCAGATCTAAAGGAAATCATGGGAGTGTCAGAGCAAACAAGGTAAATTGTGCAATATATTACAGTTTTAACCTTTAATTCTTACTCTCCGTAATTATTTTCCACATTCCGATGGAATTATTCATTTTGTTCATTTGTGTTTCACTACCCTGTTATGATTTAACTTCAATAACTTTTTGTATGTAATCAAGAAATGTTGTATTAATTATATAATTATAGAAGAAAGCATGCTCTTTTTATATACACAAATTAAAGTTTATAAAAACAAAAATTAATCTAATTTACTGGGTTCAAATCAATGTTGGTATTGTCAGGAGAATAAGAGTTAAATATTTTTTTTTTGTTTGTTTTGTTTTACATTTTCTAAATATATTAATGTATTTTATTTATCCTTTTTATTTTCTTTCAAATTGGTATTTCTTTTTCAGTGGTATAGAAAAATCAGAAACAGCCTTTGGTAAGTAAATGATTGTGTAGTGTTAAGATTTTGTAATGAATTTTTTTAAAACTTATTGTAATGAAATTTTATTTGAAAATAATTTCTTACATTCCTTTACTGTAGCTTTCAAATAGCCTGTAAACATCACCATCTTGTTACAAAACTTGTTAGCCCTAGAAAAATTATCTTATAACATCTTTAATAATGGCTTTTAACGTATAATATCTTATATCAAACAAAGCATTAGGGTTTATTAAAAGAAATTTTTATAAATCAAATAAGAACATAAAATTAATATTGGTTAGGCCAATAATGGAATATGCATTCTCTGTTTGAGACCCTTCAACTCAAGAAAACATTAAGAAACTGGAACAGACACAAAATAGAGCAGTAGGATTCATATCAAACGAATATTCACATTTGATTAGAGTAACACCTTTAGTAAAATCATTAAATTTAGAAAGCCTTCAGGATAGAAAACTCAAAAGTAAAGTAGCAATTATACATAAAACATTGAGCCATAATCTTCAAATATAAAACATAATCTAATAAAATACTCAGAAAGACACTAAGATAAAGGCACATTCCTCGTTCCATATGCTAGGACAAATTTGTACAAATGCTCTACTTCCCTTGTGCTATTAGAGCATGGAATGGATTGCCTTAGCTAGTGACTTAGCAGAATTTAGGTCATTTGTTAATATTCATGACTAAATGCATGACCCGTAGGACATAATTATCTTCTTTTTTGAAGTAACGTCTGTATTATATAAGATAAAATAAGATTTGTCTTTTAATGTTATCATTTTTTAAATTTTTTGTTTGTTTGTTTCTCCCTTGTTATGCCATGCTTGTAAACATCTCAATCTGCTTTCATTATCCACTAGGCAACAGGGCGACAGACAAATCCAGACGCTTTAGCATGGAAAATATGGAGTTGATGAAACTAACACCAGATAAGAAGGTAATAATACTGGTGGAAATGATGCTGACACATTCATCCACATCTCAATCAGAAATATTACACTTTCAAATCCCACTTAAAGAAATATAAGTGGGCTCATCAAAATATCAATTAAAGATAATTTAATGAATTCAACTTCATTGCTTTCAAAATGGATTACTTTAGATTACAGACTTAAATTTATGTTTTTATGTGTAAATCTTTGATATGCACTTAAGACAAAGTGATCAACTATTATTTGAAAAATCATCTTCCTGTTAGACCTAGACTTGAATGAATCATGAATATTCATATCTAGATCACACTAAGTTTTCTATTATTTCTAGCTTTCAAAATAAATTTATATCCTTAATGTCCTCAAATAAGTAAATAACTTGTATAAATGTGAAGACCCAGTGTCATTTTGGTTAAATGAAATTGTATTGTAAAACTGAAATTATGTTTCTTTCTGATCATTGAAAGTCAAAACTAAATTTACAGAAATCTTCCTTGGCCTGTCATAGCCATGTATCTCGCAAAATGTAAATTTTCTTGGCTATTCATTCTTTGTTTTTAAGCTATATGTAGACCACTTACAGTGTTGAATGAGCTTTCTGTAGACATGTTGCTGTGTGCAGGTTTTTTTTTTCTTTTTGGTACGTTAGTATATATTTCTATTCTGTTTTTTTAGCAGCAAACAAAACAAGTTACTGGAGGTGCCAGACCCAAACAGAAAGTTCAGAAATCTGCAAGTGTTGCTGTGGACATGGGTGTGGACCAGAAGAACTCACAGGTGGGAAAAAACTCCAAGTTTAAGTGTCCATTCACATAGATTTTATTTAGGAGTAGACAATGCTTTAGATGATAGCACCATGGTTTCATGTTTGGCTTGCATATTTCTTTACAATTGTATGTTAAAAACAAGCTACTTATTAATGTACTTCTAATACAGATGGTAAGGAATAATATGAATATTACTTATTTGGTAAACTCTCGTCTTAAAACATGACACACCTACCTCACTGTTGACACTGCTCACACCTTAATGAAACTATCCTATATAATGCCACCTTAGACTGACAAGGTTTCTCAACAAGCATATACAACATACAAAATTGTTTGTCAGTGCGGAGTAGCTGATAAGCATGCTATTTTCCATGGCACAGATTGAAAAGAAGCCATACAGCTCAGCAGCAAAAAGTTGGCTTAAAAAAAAGACAAACTTAAAAAATACAATCGTTTTGGTTAACTTTCTCATACACAATTAAAAATGATTTATGTCTGAAAATTCTAATACTTATGTGGTGTTGTAAAATCAACACATAAATTATGTATATCTGAAAATTCTAGTACTTATGTGGTGTTGTAAAATTAACACTTATCTTTCTTGAGATATTCTAAGCCTTTTCAAGAATATAAAACTCATTTTTTATTTACAGATGTTAAAAATTTAAGAAAAAAAAAACTAAATTAAAGGAATGTCCTTTGAATTTTTTTTTTTCAGAATGGATCAGGTGATGACTTTGATGATGATGGTTTGTTTGACTTACTAACACAGTTCCAGAGTCGCAGGATAGATGACCAAAGGTGTTCTCTAAGACTCCATGAGCAACCATCACCAGAGGCTGATGAAAGTAAAGATGTTAGACTAGGTGTGTATTCTACAAGAGCTGTGGCAAGCCTTTTATAAAGAGCTGCTGTTTATTAAATTTCTTTTTAGGAGGTTTTCTATGAAAGTCATGCTTGGAATGTTTTTGAACGCTTTTTAGTCAGTAACTGGGTTTTAAAATTTGAATGCAGTTGAGATTCATGTATGCATAAATTGTGAAGTTCAGGGGACTTAATTTTTCTTCTATGTAACATTTAAAGTAGTAGTGGAACCTAATTTAAAAGAAAACACATTGTAAAGTAACTATTGTAACAAATTAACACTTTTTAGCGGCCCCCGAAAGGGGAAAAGACGCTATTAGTTTTGTGTGAAATGTCTGTCCGTCCTGTTTAGATCTCGTAAACTAGAAAAAGATAGTGAAAATCCAACATCATAATATTTTGTTCATTCAAAGTTCTGGTGCAATGGCTACTTTTTTCTTTTCTAAAAAGTGTAAAATCTAATTTTTTAAATCACTTATGCAAGCATTTTTTTCATAAAAATACACCACTTTTACAACTATTCACTATTTATAGTAATAAACACATTAGGCTCTTTAGTAGGGGAGCTAACTACTGACCATCATTTTAACACATTTATGCAAATGGTTTTAGACTTTATGTTTAAAAATTATTTTTTTTTACATTTGCATTGCTACGTTTAGTAAGTTCTGTCCTACTAACTACTACATTTACCCAAAAATAATGTTTACTTTTTTTAAGAGAAAAAAATCTATTTAGTATGCATATAAGTTGGACATAATTTAAAACAACAATTAATAAGTAGGTTTTCATATTATCACTGGAACTGGAGTGCCGAACCACGGCCATAGAACACTTAACTAAAGGAAATTTTTTTTTATTACAGAAATGTTTTTTTTCTTTTTTTGAGGATTTGAATAAAGAGATTTACCCTTTACAAAACAATTATATCAATTAGATTTCATTATAAGACATCAGTAAGGCCAGGTTTGCATTTAACTTCACATTCACTTTCACCTATCCTTTGGTTTGCTGGACCGCTGGGGCACAGCACAAGGTCTGAAGACCTTCTTTCTCCATTCTTCTCCATCATTTGCCTTTGATAGAATTTCATTCTGATGTTTCCACACAAACTGTCTTTGTAACCTTCTTGTTTTGTTTTTTTTGTCTCCAGTATCCTCCCCTGGCAGTGAAAAGTTGATGGATATGGTGGCAGGTTTCCAGGCATCACGTATGAATGACCAGCGAGCCAGTTTACCCACATTCCCTGGACTGACCTCACAAGATGTGATAGGCCAGCTGTTGAACAATTCAGGGGAAGATAATAAAAAGGTACCAGATGACAGTTTCTTTGAGATGCTCATGCGTTGCCAGGTAAGATTTTGTTTTAAAAATCTTTTTATTTTATTAGATTCTGTTGTAACTGCATTTCTTAACTTTTTGTGACACACCACCTTTATTAACTACTAGAAAAATCAATGTTGTAAAGTATGTTAACATGAAGAGCCTCCTGATGTAGAATGAGTCAATAGATGTTTTAAGATGAAAATTGGAACCAGTGAAGCATTCCCCTATGTACTATCACTGGAGAATGATGATTACGTCCTTAAAAGAGGCCTGGATCAAGACACTTCCCCAGAATACCTCTTTGAAAGATAGACTATTTGAAGAATCATCTGTTCCAGAGGCCACTGTGCAGTTTATTTCAAATATAAGAGAGGTTTTCTGAACCCTTCTATTTGTTACTTAAAAAAAGAAGAGATTTTGAAGTATTATAGAAATAGCCTGCTTTGTTATATTATTTATTTATTTCATATTATTTTGGAATTGAGTGGATGGTGCCTTAACTATAGCGGTTGCAGAAAGATGTCTTGGTTTGCTTCATAAAATCTATTTGGAATAGTTCATTCATTTGAAATCATCCTCAAACTTCCATTTCTATGAGAAGCTTAACTCATCCCCTTTAACTCTTTCTTTCAGTAATTATTTTCCCTCTTCTAATGGAATTATTCATTTTGCTCATTGGTATTTCACTTCAATAACTTTCTATGTTTATTATAAAAAAATGTTATATTTGGTATATAGTATAGAGTGGTACATGCTCTTTTTAATCAATACAAAGTTTATAAACCAAAAGTTAATTTGATTTAATGGGGTCAAATCAATGTTGATATCGTCTATTAGGAGAGAAAGAGTTAAAAACAAGACACTGGATAAAAATCTGCATAGAAAGTAATGTGGGCATGTTTCCATACTGGTCAAGAGCAAGGGGTTTCCAAGACCTTTTATTTTTTTAGGGTCACAGTGAGTCAAATTTGAGCCTGAACTGTGTTTAAAAATATACAATTGTTTGTTCATCCTGCACTGGGGTTTCGTTGTTTTTTAAGGCCTGCAAAGCCACCTCAACTGGGAGCCTTTTTCAGGATGCTTCATAAACTCCAAGACTAGGTCAGGGTTCATTCATTGGCCTCCTTCAGTCGTAGAACACTCCCGTCCACAGATAGCGCAGGTTAAGGTGGCTTTTGCTTCGGTAGTAGAGGAGCAGGACGTTTTTTGGATTGTACGTTTTTCTTCTGAGACCCATGTACTTTCACTGTCCATAGCTTTTTTGGTCACTGTCTCTCTCCATCTGTTGCAGTCTAGAGCTATGTCTTCCCAATTGTCAGTATTGATATTCACTGATTTGAGGTCACGTTTTATTACATCTATGTAACGGAGGTGTGGGGGACCAGTTTTTCTTGTGCCAGTCAAGAGTTGACCATAGAGGATGACTTTCGGGATGTGCTTGTCCTCCATCCGGCGAACATGTCCAAGCCAGCGCAAACGGCGTTGTCTGAGGGCTGTAAAGATGCTGGGAATACCTGGATACAAGGATCTCAGTATTGCACACTTTTTCTTTCCATGTGACATTCAAGATCCTACGGAGACATCTCAAATAGAATGAGTTCAGTTTTCTCTCTTGCTTTGTGTAGGTGGTCCATGATTCACTGTCATACAGCAGTGTACTCATAACGCATGCCTTGTAGACTTCCATTTTGGTCACCGTAATTAGCTTATGGTTTTTCCAAACTCTTGGCCTGAGTCTAGCGAAGGTTGAGGCAGCCTTCCCTATGCGTTTTTTTATCTCATCTTCTAGAGACAGGTCATCTGTAATTGTGGATCCCAGATAGCAGGTCAGGGTTAGGGTTTAAAAAAAAAGTATTCCTTTCATCAGTTTTCAAACCAATCGTCCTCATTCAACTTTTGTTTGTTTGTGCATCCTAAAAGCTGCTTGTTGGATGATGCCTGCAGTTATTGATAGGCCAGAGAGTATGTGATGGTTTTACAATCACACATTTGTGATTAAGTTGACAATGATTTGAAATAATGTGAATACACTGTTATAGTTTTAAGGTTTCTGTTAAGTTTAAGTTTTTTCATTACTTTATTCTGACTTTTACTAAATTGTTTTCTATTCAGGCCACAAGGCTAGAAGATCAGAGAAGCTCTTTACCGCAAGAGCTGTCTGCTCCAACTGTGCCTGATGAAGATTTTCTCAGTTTAATTATGAGAGTCCAGTCCAGCAGAATAGACACACAGAGGTCAGATTTACCTCAAAGAAACCCATCCACTCCAGGAAAGAAGAAAAAAGGCACATAGGCTAACTATTCTAAGTGTTTGTGGTCCAGTTATTGGGACCAGTGACATGCATTTATTGATCTGAGGATGTTTTATTTGAAGGAGACGTTAGAGCTTTCAATCAAATGTGTACAATCTTTGTTTTTAGCAACTAACACTTTTGTACATTAGTGTCTTTTAAGCATCCATTTATAGACTGTTTTTAATTGCTTTCTTTTATCTCATGTATAGATAACCTGTTTTGACTTTGATGATTTTATAAATTGTTACATTTTTTTATTGTTTTAAATTTCGTTTTTTAAAAATTAAGAAAAAATTTGCCAAGCTTTTGTTTCAACATCTTGGTAGATTTAAAGTGTGAGGAAAATTTTATTTCCCAGATTTCTCTTTAATAAGCATTTTTTTTTTTTTGGCTTCTTAATTTTTTTCTTTCTGTGTAATATTTATCACAGGAAGTTCTGATTGTCTCCACAATACAACTTGTGTCCACCTCTATTGAAATGTTCTATTTATTTCTGCAACATAAGCATCATTGAAGAGACAGTGTATTAACATAGCAGTATTGATTAATAATACTTTGTATTCTGAAGAGGTCATCATTGTGTTTTACTCATGGCATTAACCTCTATTAACATCTGGTTTAAAATAGTAGTCATAATGTTTGTATTTTTCCTAATTTATTTGTTGCTGTTATTTTTAAGGATAAAATTCATTATTTTTATCCAGATAATGATAGTTGTTAAGTAAATATACAAATATCTGAATCTCTTATTAGTTTGAGCTGATAAAACTTAATATTTCTTTGAATGAAAATGGTTTTGATAAGTTTTTCTGATTCCTATGTTTATATTTTAACCAGCATATTATTATTATTTATTTTCTGTTTACGTATAAACTAATCAGACTTACTTTTGCAAGCCTTATGTCCAAATTTTACTCTATTCTTTTCTGTGGTGCTAATTTTTGTCTGAAGGTGACTTCATTTTGTTTGATTATTTCATCATTTTCTTGTTTACAAAATACTTTCTTATTGTTTGAACATGTGGACATTGTTGGAACTCATTTCTGACTAGTAACTTATTGCCAAAAACTAAACAATGTTCACTTGTTAACTGATAAAAAGAAGAAATCAGTGGGGATGTAGAAAAGTTACATTAACTTGGCATAATGGCATTGTGCGCTGGAGCTTGAAGCTGTAGGTCACACATAGACACAAATGTCAACCATTTTGTTTTCTATCATGTTGAGTCACTCAACCATGGGTTATAATTACACATTACAATACAAATCTTGACCCTTATATAGCGCTTTGTTTTTTTTTCTTGCTACTAGCACTATCGGAATGTTTGAGGCATATCTGTGAAATGTAGCTAATTGAGCCCTAAAAAACAAATAATGAAAAATACTTAGGCCTTGAATCATTGTGGTCTGATGTATTAGCATTAATTTTAAACTAATCTTACATACCATGAAAAAGTGAAGAAATCCTTTAAGTTCATGGTATTTTTTTTTCTGATGTTTTGTCTAAAAATATTGTTTCCATTAGTATTTGATTAGACAATATCCTAAAGGCTACATTGTTCTTGGCCAGATTTTCTAGTCAAAAGTCAAAGTCAAAAATAAGAGTGTAAGACATCTTGTTTTTATTCCAGACAGGAATTTAGATTTTCAAAATGCCTTTATTGTTTTTTAATCCGCCTTGTGTGTTTGGGAGTGTTGAATTTCTAAAACAAAAGATTTATTCAAATGAATGCATTTATTCAGTAACATGTTAAGCCATTAGATTGTTTTCTGTTATGATTTTATGCATTTGTTAGTCATTCTTAGAATTGTTTTATCTTTTCAATTCCTCATAAATATAAATAATCACTAGCTATAGCAGTGGTCACATGCAGGAATAATATTTTTTAAAAAAACACCCGTATATTATGAATGAAAAGGTTCAATGTTTGAGCACGGAGGCGATGAAATTACTTAGTACAATGAATGTCTTAATGTTTGGCATTGAATCATTGAGAAAGATAGTGTGGGAAAATTAAGTGATGACCATGTGATGTATTTGTTGCAATCAGGCACATGTATAGACTTAAACATTTTTTTTATTAGACCATGAAAACCTGGGTGCATGTCGAACATAAAGAAATACTTTTCACCTTTCCTTCTCAAACCCCTACACAAATTATTAAATCATGTCTTTGAGTCGCAAACCTCCTGAAGCCTTGTGAGGTCAAAGTCAGGGCATATTCAGAAAGTTTCTTAAATTCCTATAGTGTACCACCAACTCTGTGGAAGGAATTATTGAAAAATAGACCCACTTGAGGAGTAGAATAGTAAAAGCACTGTACTTATCTCTGACCTGGATAGCTTGTGATTCCTGTTACTCCCTCATCCATGTCACTTTTCATATTCCTGGAGGACAAACTTACACACAAACCACACTTTGTTCTTATGACTCTATTGTTCTCCACTGCTTTTTTTTTTTTTTTTTTAGATGTTTGCATCTGCAGTTTGTTTTATCTGTATGTTCTGTAAATAACGAGTTGAGATGTTTTGTGACACGGGACATTGGTCTTTCTGTCCAGGTTATTAACTATTATCTCTTAGATCATTTTGTTTTGTCTAAAACCAAAAGGTCTGTGCTTCATTTTTACTTTGTTGTGTACATACTGCTAGGTTTATAGTTCCATTCTAGACTTAGTTTAAACTTTATATACTTAGAATTGTCATGCTGTTAATAAAGCCTAATGCCAAATAATCTTGATCAGTTTGTTCCAAGTGAAAGTTGAGAAGTTTTATCTATTTAACTACTTATTATGAAGAGGAAGATCAACCTGATATAGAAGGTGTATAATTCTTCTTTCCAACTGGTCAAAGTTGATAGCACCAACCAAAAGTCAAACTTTGTTGCTTGGTTTAAAGATGTATGATGTTGATGTAGCAGTTTTTATCTATTGGTTTACAAGGTGATGTGTCAACAGTGCATGGCCTTAGTTTTTATGTCATGGTGTTTCTTAACAGATTTGCTACATTTATAATAACTACTAATTAAAACTAGGTAGACTCCTGAACTAATGTACATTATTGCAGGCAAAACTAATCTTGGATGTATGATCAAGTGGGCTGACCACTCAATAAACATCAACTTTGTCTCCTGATTTTTTATTTTTCATCATCTCTAATGTTCAACTTATTTGAACACATTTGCTACAGAATCAAGTTTTTGGAAGTGTGTTCCACAATCTGTATGTTCCACAATGGGGGCAAATCTAAAAATAAAAGAAACTTGAATCAGTCTGATATTTGGCAAAAGAGTTTGTTTTTATTAGTAATGTGTTTTATTGTATATACTATTATATTTTTAATCATTTTTTTTAAACAAACATATGCATTAAAGTTTTCAGCATTTCACTAATCAGAAATGATACACAGCCTAATCTAAAGCTAGGTAAATAATACAGGAATTTCCATTCATTAAGGAGGGTTGTATAAAGGTCAAGATTCAGCTCTATTTGTGATAGAAAAGATATATATTTTGTACTAAGGGGCATAACCAGATTTACAAGTTTGAAATTTTGTTACACTAATATAGTACACCTTTTTTTTTTGGGGGGGGGGGGGGGTTATTCAAACCTAGAACATGACAAAAAAAGGTTAACATGGCATAGCCAGTGCTGGATAACAGCGAACTCATCACTTCGGATGTCTGCATAAATTAATACAAAACATTTAAATACATCTTTAAGGCGCCCTACAAAAGGAGGAAATAGCCTTCTTTATAAGTACTATTGTCCAGCTTTTATCATTTACTACAGAAATGGGCAACCTTTTTCTATCGAGGAATAGTCAAAATTTGCTAGCTAATTGTATTTTAATTTACACGTATACTGTATTAAACATTTTACATCTTTATTACAGTACCAATTGAGGAATAAAAGTTTTAGCAATTTCTGAAACTAATTTTAAGAATATTTTTTGTACATTTTGTCTTTCTACATCCCAGTAATTCATCACAACAGTTCAGCTGTACAGTTGTACTTGATGGGAAGTATTAAACTGCTTACATAACATAATGTGCATAATGTTCCGGAACTGTGGTGGAACTAGCTTACAAGTTCTTATATGGTTTCAAGTTCTTGACGTCTTAAAATTTGCTTTCAAATCCCCGAAGTTTTGTACTTTTTAATCATTTTACAAGAGTTCAGTTAAGGAAAATGATAAAACCTTGCCTGCAGATAAGGGAAAGCTTTGTTTGAATAGATGCACATACATTTCATGTGCAAGCAACCTATTGCAATACCTACGATGAAAAACATGAAGTCTTGTCTTCCACTTCGTATTAGAAATATTACTAACGAAGTCATAGTAAATGTCCCTCAAGGAACATAACAATTTCCTCCTTGAGATCCCATATCCTTCTCAATACCCTGCCCATGCTAACCCAGCGGACACTGCTGTGGTACCAAACATCAGAATGTTATGTTTTCACACTTAAAGACTAAGACTACTTTATTGTTCCTTATGGAAATTTGTTGTGATTACAAGGACTCTTTTCTTATATAAAAACAACACAGCTGACTATGCTTATTGGCAATATTTCAAAGCATTCAGTCAAAGACACAAACTCAGACCGGTATTTATTCAATTCTTTGAGCAACTGTGTTGAAAGTGTTGGCTTGGAACGAGATGGCAAGTGTAACAACTGATGGAGCCCGTGCTTTGACTGAGTAAAACAGTTTTTTAAAATAAATTTAAGAGCAGTATCCCAACCGAAAACTCTACCAGGGAAAGTTTGCGCAAAGCTGCATAGAATATCAAACAAATTATTGATCCAATTATCTCAGCGATCAAACTTATCAGAGCAAGGTGTCTTAACCACAGGCTGTTCCGATAATTACTTGTTCTTTAATGTATTTTATTAGCGGCCCCCGAAAAGGGAAAAGACACTATTAGTTTTGTGCGAAATGTCCGTCCGTCCCGTTTAGATCTCGTAAACTAGAAAAGATATTGAAAATCCAACATCACAATATTTTAGACCATTCAAAGTTCTGATGCAACGGCTACTTTTTTTTTTCTGAAAGCGAAAAATCTAATTTTTAAAATCAGTTATGCAAGCTGTTTTTTTTAAAGAGAAAAGGCTAATTAGTATGCATCATAATTTAGACCTAATTTAAAACGAATAGTAATCTTGTAAACTTTGTTTTCCTATACCTTGTCATTGTATCCAATGGAAATTATTATTTTTTCTTTTTGAGGATTCAGTTTTTTCAAAACAATTAGATCAATTATAAAACAGTTAGCCCAGGGGAGACGCGGTGGCTGAGCGGTAAAGCGCTTGGCTTCCGAACCGGAGGTACCGGGTTCGAATCCTGGTGAAGACTGGGATTTTCAACTTTGGAATCTTTGGGCGCCTCTGAGTCCACTCAGCTCTAATGGGTACCTGACATTAGTTGGGGAAAAGAAAGTAAAGGCGGTTGGTCGTTGTGCTGGCTACATGACACCCTCATTAACCGTAGGCCACAAAAACAGATGAACTTTACATCATCTGCCCTATAGACCACAAGTTCTGAAAGGGGAACTAGTTAGACCAGGTTCACATCTAACTTTATATTCACTTTCACCTATCCTTAGATCTGCGGGACCGTTGGGGCACAACACAAGATCTGTCAACCTTCTTTCTCCATTCTTATCTCTCATTTGTCTTTGATATAATTTCATTCGGATTTTCTTTCTGAAAATATTGATACCTGCCTGGGTGGACCACTTCGGGGGCCGATTTTGAGTTTATTTTTCCACACAAACTGTCTTTTGTAACCTTGTAAAAAACTTGTTTTAGTCACAACACAAGATCTGTCAACCTTCTTTCTCCATTCTTATCTCTCATTTGTCTTTGATATAATTTCATTTGGATGTTTTTCTGAAAATATTGAAGCCTGCTTGGGAGGACCACTTTGGGGGCCGATTTTTTGCTTTAATTTTCTTTATTTTAGGTGAGATTTTAATACTAAACCAACACTTGCCCCAGCGCAGCCAATGGGGTTTTGAATTTAAAACCCCTAGCAGGGGGTTTAGCAGTTAAATTCCCCTCTTCTTTAAAACAAAACAAAAAATAATGCAAACGACAATACACAAATTCCAAGAGCATAGCTAAGGAAGATTTTGATTTTAAAACCCCCTCCGAAATTTACGATAAAACCCCTTCTTCAATATAAAAAAAAGCAAATGACACACTCAAAAATCTTTGAGAGTAACCCCTTTCAGCAGGGTTTGAAGCGAAAAAAAAACTCTTCTATGAAATAAAAATGTAAATTACACACTCAAAATGCTATGGGCGTAGCCAAAGAGGGTTTTGAGTTTAAACCCCCCTTCATCGTGGTTTGATGCTAAAAAAATACCTCTTCAATATAAAAAAAATGTAAATTACACACTAAAATTCTTTGAGCTTAGCCAAGCCAAAGGGGAGTTTGAGTTTAAACCCCCTCCTCCAGATGGCTTTTTTTTTTTAGTTTAAAACCACTCCAGATGTTTTTGAGTTTAAAATCCCCCTACAGAGAGTTTTGAGGTTGAAAACCCCTCTTCAATATTATTCTAAAGCAAACTACACTCACCAAATTCTATGAGCTAAATGGGGTTTCGAATTTGTTAAAAGTTTTTAGTTTAAAACCCCACAACAGATTATTTTGACGATAAATAGTCCCTTTTCGATATAAAATCTAAAGCAAACTACAGTCACCTAATTCCAAGAGCGTAGCCAAGAGCGGTTACAAAATTTTTACCAGTAGCTGGACTTCATTAATAATTGCAGTGAATAGTCATCTGCCGAAATCGAAAAAGACTAAATGTGGCTCAACAAAGATGGCTAAGACAGATTTTAGGAGTCAGTTATAGAGATCGGGTCTCAATCAAGGAAATGCTATGCCAAACTGGGAGTCGACCCCTTGTTAAGGTTGTGACAGAGCGTCGCGTGAGGTTTGCGGGACATGTATTCCGACAAAATGAATTACGCATAATAAGAGATGCAATGACATTACGAGGAAATCGCAAACAGGAACATTCTAGTACAACTTCACGACACACTTTCATAGAGGTCCTCAGAGCAGATGGGAAGAGGCTTCAGACATTGCTAGTGACAGATTTTTGTGGAAACAGCTTGCCGCTCAATGAGCCGAACAGCGCGGGAGGATCTAAGTCAGTAAGAATAGCACAGGTTTTGAAATAAAACTTTTTAATAGCAGAATAATGCACTGTAGATACATCAGAATATGCATTTTTTAGGCTTTCAATACCGGAAATAGTGCTCCCCCAGACCCCATTACTGTCAGGCGCGGGGTGTCTACAACTCCAGGAAGAACCTATTCTAGTCTACCAAAAGAATGAAGAGTCAGAATGTAATAAAGATTATGTATATACATATAATATATATATACACACACACATACAAATACAGCCTTGGCTCAACTCTATTTATCTCACGGTCTTGCGCCGCCACTGTTTGATAATAACTGATATTATGTTGTTATAACACTTTAAAACTTGAAGTAGTGATTATTAGAAGACATTGAATCTACATTAACATATCCGGCTCAGAGTTCCAGCAACACGGACATTTTCCTGGTCACCAAGTACACTAGACCAGTACGCTTTGGTCGTTGAATAGCCTACATTTATTTATTTATTGTTTTTGCTGCCTACGTGTAAACCATACGTAGAACGAACTATCAGAGTTATCTTACCCCGTATGTTGACAAGCAGACGACATTTTGATAACCTCTCCCTTATTATGAGACACGTTTCAACATACCATATCGGTTTAAAATACCTAAAGCTGCCTTATAGTCACAATTTAGAGTTCTTTGAAAAACTGGTTTGTGAAAGAGTCAAGGCGCAATTTATAATACTGCTTTATATCGCAAGTTATGTAGGTGTAGGAGAGGTGGGGAGGTTAGGGTTGTCTTGTCTCTACCAGGAGAGATAGGAGCCATATACTTTATGACCTAACAATGTGATTTCACCAGACTTTAAACCATCTACATGCATTCAAAACACTAGATCTACATTGTATACAGCCTACAACACAGAAGATAGCTTAGTTACGTAGGGTAGATACAGTACTACTAATAAATCACTAGGGACTGGATCTACTTGTTGAACTACAAACAGGAATGTAGACGTTGAATTGAACTATAAAGTGGATAGATTTACTTGCCTATATTACCCGTAATACTAATAACAATAATGATATCAGTCATGATCAGTGGATTACTGGGAACTCGCAATAAGACTTTAGTCTGTACCAAGCAGTCGTACGGTTAATATCTAAACGTGTTGTGCTTTAATGGACACTTTGTATTTTAGAAACAGTATCTTTAAAATAGAATTGTTAGCTAGGACAAGACCAGGTGAGATTTTTATTTATAAAGCTATGCTAATTGATTCAAGAGATAGCTGAAGTGTTACTTCAATATCTTATCTTATCTTATATAATACAGACGTTACTTCAAAAAAAAAAAAAAAAGAAGATGATTACGTCCTACGCGTCATGCATTTAGTCATGCATATTAACCAATGACTTAAATTCTGCCAAGTCACTGGTTTTCCTGGCTAGCTCAGGCAACCCATTCCATGCTCTAATAGCACTAGGGAAGAAGGAGTATTTGTACAAATTTGTCCTAGCATATAGGACGAGGAATGTGCCTTTATCTTTGTGTCTTTCAGAGTATTTTATTAAATTTTTTTTTTATTTGAAGATTATGGTTCAGTGTTTTATGTATGATTGCTCATGGGCGTAGCCAGGATTTTTTTTCGGGAGGGGTTTTTTTTGGGGGGGGGGGGGAATACGCCCCCCCCCCCGCGAAAAAAAATTATATATATATATGTGTGTGTGTGTGTACATATTTAATCTTTATTACACTCTGACCCTTTCGGAAGACGTTTAATGTGCCCTAGAATAGATTCTTCCTGGAATTAGTGGAAAACGTGTAGACTCCCAGCCCTTGCTAGCAAGGGGGTATGGGGGAGCTAGCAGCGCTCCCCCAGCGCGGGGCGAAGCCCCGCCGCTGAGCACTATTTCTGGTATTGAAAGCCAACAAAATGCATATTCTGAGGTATCTACAGTGCATTATCTTGCTATTAAAAAAGTTTTATTTCAAAAACCTAATGTGCTATTCTTACTGACTTAGACCCTCTCGCGCCGTTCGGCGCATTTTCCGGCAAGCTGTTTCCGCTACTCTTATTTTGCGTAATTCATTTTGTCGGAGAACATGTCCCGCAAAACCTCATGCGACGCTCTGTCACAACCTTACTAAGGGTTCGAATCCCAGTTCGGCATATTATTTAAAATTCTTTGATTTAGACCCGATCTCTATGACTGACTCCTAAAATCTGTCTTAGCCATCTTTGTTGAGCCACATTTAGCGTTTTTCAATTTGGCAGAAGACTATTCACACTTTATTAATGGGGCCCAAGCCACTGGTAGAAATTTGTAACCTTTCTTGGCTACGCTCCTGGAATTACATGCCTGTATTTCGCTTTAGATTTTATATCGAAAAGGAAAGTTTTTTCGTCAAAATCATCTGTTGAGGGGTTTTAAATTAAAAATCTCTGGAGTTTTTTTGTTTTTTTTTTTAAATTCAAAACCCCTTTTAGCTACGATCATAGAATTTGGTGACTGTAGTTTGCTTTAAAATAATATTGAAGAAGGAGGTTTTCAACTCTAAATGCTCTGTAGGGGAATTTTAATCTCAAAACCATCTGGAGGGGTTTTAAACTTTAAAGAAAAAGCCATCTGGAGGATGGGGATTTAAACTCAAAACCCCCTTTGGCTACGCTCATAGCATTTTGAGTGCCTAATTTGCTTTATTTTTTTAAATATTGAAAAGGTAGTTTTCAGCTTCAAACCCCGCTGGCAGGGGGTTTAAAACTCAAAACCCTTTTGGCTACGCTCATAGATTTTATAGTGTGTAATTTGCTTTTTTTTATATTGAAGAGGGGGTTTATCGTAAATTTTGGAGGGGTTTTAAAATCAAAATCTTCTTTAACTGTGCTGTTAGAATTTGGGGATTGTTGTTTGCATTTTTTTGTTTGGTTTTATAGAAGAGGGGGATTTAACTACAAAAACCTCTGGTAGGGGGTTTTAAACTCAAAGCCCCTGGTGGGGGGTTTTAAACTCAAACCCACCTGGTAGAGGGATTTGTATCTCAAAACCCCCTGATAGGGTTTTTTTAAATCTCAAAACCCACTGGTAGGGGGTTTTAAACTCAAAACCCCCTGGTAGAGGGTTTTTAACTCAAAACCCCCTCGGCAGTGCTGTGGTAAGTGATGATTTAGTATTAAAATCTCACCTAAAATAAACAAAATGAAAGCAAAAACCAGTCACTTAATTCCGTTCCCCCCCCTGGGGGGGGGATTTCATTTCGGGGGGGTTTGAACCCCAAGAACCCCCCCCTGGCTACGCCCATGTGATTGCTACTTTACTTTACAATATATAGCGAATTATTTTCCACAGATCAATGTAATGCATAGATTGTAAGACAAATTTCCTTATGGATAATAAAGATTATTATTATTAAATCTATATATGTTATACACGTCTACTGCCTTACAACTATACCCAAATATGGGAAAGGCTTCGGAAGTCAACTTTGAGGTAAATCAGGAGCTGGCGACCCTTATGCAGTTTGCAGCACTAGGTGTTACACCCTGGCAGAGCCTGCGATGCCACTGACTCCAAACTGTATCGGTACAGCTGCGCGGAAAGGGGGGAACTGATGTATGGGCGACATCGTTCCGACCACAATTAATGCCCAGGCATTCATCGCATTTCCATGAGATGATCCATAGTCGATTCGCGACTGAAGGAGGTCATAATATTATATCATACAAGTCCGGCCCTGCTATTTTGTGACGGGTGAATACTACTTGTTCTCCCCCCCCTCTTTTTTTTCGTAGGGTAACTCTAGTCTAGAAAGAGTGATCTTTCCATTACGTGGTATTCAAACTCTTGAGCCATGAAGAGAATTATATATACAGATGGGGAAGGTTGGGAGGGGGAAGTTAAAAACAAAAAGATATTTAGTGGATGGGATTAGTGGGTGGCTCCAATGTTTACGTTTTTTTTATTCTGTTTTTATTATTCAAATATTCTAGTAACAGTGTGTCTACTTTCAGTTGAAACTGTGACACTCGACATCCAGGAATGGATAGTGGGAATTTCTTTGGTAAGTCTTAGGGAGCTTTTACATTTTTTATGAGGCCCAATGATAATTTACTGCACATTTTATTGTAATTTTGTAAGCGACATGCTCTCTATCAAAATAAACGTATTTGGTACTTCCATAACTAACCCAAGGTGTATATTATTAGTTTAATTTATGTCAATAAGTTTTATAGTTAGGAAATATAGTGAAGATAACTGTTACCTTGTACAATATTTGTCAAACTCGTTATTCTAATAAGTAATTTTTTTTAAATAATAGTAAAACATTAACACTTCATATTTCCAGGAGACAGTGAAACCCAGATCTCAGAGGGAGGAGAAGCAGACATGCATCGACATTTTATAGATTGCGATAAAAACCCAGGTCATGTTGAGTTTGTACCCATCGACGATTTCCATCTGGAAAATTTACCCGAGGGTTATCGCGACAACGATCTGCTAGTCTTCATGCGCGCCCTGGCTGGTTTAACGGTGAGGGTAGATGTAAAGGTGGCTAGCGCGCGCAGGCCTCATTTCTGGCCCGACACTGATGTTGTTTATCCTTTCAGCCACTTGAAAGAAAGGAGAGTATGGAGGACCGGAAGCGGAAGGGTTTGTGACGTGAGGAAGTTCCAGAGTGGTTTAGCTCAGAGCGGAAGTAGTCGAGAAGGAAGCTGTGCAGTCTGCAGGTGCACGAAGTGTCAGGCTTCTGACTCACCTAGCAAGCTGTGGTGGGAGTACGCAGTCTCCACCGCTACGCACGTAGTCTTCGACGACGTCGAGGCGAGTCATGTGACCTGCAGGCTTTTCTACGACAACAAAGACAGCCCAATGGTCACTCTTGACGGATTCAGCGTTGAGAATGCTAGCATTCAGAACGATAGATGTAAAATGGTCTGCACTTCCTGCGACGTCAACCTTGGGTCAAAGCTGGACCAGATGGTGGGACACTTCAAAGACGCGTGGCTGAAAGTGCGGGACAAGTTCATTAAGACCAGGGACTTTGACAAGCTGACATTGATAGTGTCACACCCTCACGGGTGCTCTAAACAGATCAGCGTGGGTCACTGGGTTGACAAGCATCGGGTCGGCAATGAGGAGGACTTAAAGAAGTTCACCTACACAACTTGTACTTGTCCAGGGAGTAGCGGCGCTCCCATCTACCTTGTTGGGTTTAGCTGGAAGGGATCCGTTTACCGCCTTGTTCATTGCGGGGCATCCAAAAGTGGACTAAACTACAGTGGTGCTGGATACATCACATAGTCCTGCAAACCAAAATCCACCGGAGTTTTATGTTCTTTGTTATGACAGTATGGAAAATGTGAACAATATATCTCTTTAAAATGAACATGGATATGTTTAGAATTAACAGCACTAGATCTTATATTTTTAAGTCAATCTTGCAATACAATTTCAAAGATTGTCCATTACTGACTAAAACTGTTTTCTGGAAATTTTATTGTTGTTGTTGTTAATTTTTCCCATATTTTTTTAAATATAAAAAAAAAATATTTTGTATGTTCTTTGTCAGACATCTTACTATTAATAGAACTAGACTGTCTAGCTTAAAATACTAATTATATTAAAATAGAAAATAATGAATTCAAAAATCAACATTTTGTCAACATTTGTACTGGAGAATTGAGAGTATAATAGTTACCATCCAATAACTTATACTTAATGTTTATGCGGAATAGTCATACATATCCAGACGTATATGTCCTTTGTGACACAGTATCTCAATCATTATAATATAATAATGACCAATGACGAACGATCCGAAGTTTTGAAAAGCTAATGAGAGTTACAATCTAATCTAGCTTGCATCGAACAATCAGTCAGGATGCCCACTCTCCCGGACTATAATTGACGTGACCTCTGTTTATCCTAATCAATGAAAAGCGCTGGGTTCCGAATCGGTTCAAATCCTGGTGAAGAATGGGATTTTTTAATTTTGGATCATTAGGGCGCCTCTGAGTCAACCTATTTCTAATGGGCACCTGACAAAAGGCGGCTAGTCGTTGTGCTGGTTACTTAACACTCTCGTTAACCGTGGGCCACAGAAACATATGACCTTTACATCATCTGCCCTCTAGACCGCAAGGTCTGAAAGGGGAACTTTACTTACAAGTATATAGGTGAATAAGTTCCAGCCGCTTTTAAAGTCACCTCCCCCCCCCCCCCCCAAGTCACACAGTCATCGAGGAGCTTAAAATATTTCCACTTAGCGGTGTCATTGAATAAAGAAAGAAACAGTATGTTAAAACTAGTTTCTATCATGATAGCTTATCTTAGACTTATCTATATTTAGGTTACTATTGACCCTGCAACAGCGTTTTGATTATCTATTGTGAATTGTTAATCAAGAAAACAATATGAAGTCTGTTGCATATGTTTGGCTTCAAGTTGCTAGTTTGTTCAATGTTAAAACTAAGACTTTATTTGTCTCATTTTTGGTCGAAACAATTGCGTCGGGGTTCATGATTATCGGAGTCACGTGAGTGGTGTGATGGTGTGCGCAAAGCTCTTAGCCAGTCTCCGAGTGAAGTCCCCCGCTGCATTGGCTGTGGTTAGGGATTGAATTAAACTTACTCAAGCAGTGAAGAGTTTCCTGCTTCGCTAAATCTGGTGTTTCCCATACTTTTGACCTATGTGTACCCCTTTTATAATTTGTCTAATGCTGAGTACCCCTACCCACACCACACTTTAATTTATTAACAGAACACTTTTTTAAAATCAGCATAGTTAATGAAGTGCAACGCGTAAGTGTACCCCACTTTGGGAAACACTGGCTTAATCTTAGGCTATCTATTCAAAGACGCAGTGGCTGCATGGTCATGTGTTATGCAATTCAGACTGCCATCACAAAGATCCAGAGTTCAAACTCTGTCCGCAGCAATTTCCTGCCGGAGATTTAGTTTAGAAGCTCACTACAGCGACTAAAATGGAGGTCTACAAGGCATGCGTTCTGAGCACGCCACACATGGCAGTGATTCTTGTACTACCTACGCAAAACAAGAGAGAAAACTGTTACATTTCTATGTGTATTTATGTTTATGTATGTTGTGTGTGTGTTTGTTTTCTTGTAGTCTCCCTTGTTCTATTGTTCAGTATGTTCACGATTTCACGGTTGACTCTGAAGTGTGTCAGTAGTGTGTATTCACTGTGTATTAGTCTCTGCTGGTTGTTCTCTCCTTGTTTCATGTTAATAAAATTGGAGTGTAACTTTAAACATCAGTATTGTTAAGTGTATTGTGATAATATAACATGGTGGCAGCTTTCTAAAAAGTTTAAAATGGAAACTGTAAGTAAAACTAACTTTAAACCAAGAATTAACCCTCCACCTCCTTTAAATGTGAAGAAAGGGTGTGAGGAATGGAAGCTCTTCAAGCAAATGTGGCTGAACTATTGCACTATAGAGAGAATAAACGATATAGATGAAGAGTATGCCAAAGCACTGTTCTTGCACACTGTCGGCCCAGAGGCATTGGCAGTATACAACAGTATCACCTTTAAACCAAAGCACAATGTTCAAGACATAATATGTGCATTTGATGACCACTTCATAGGCTTAAAAAATGAAACTTATGAAAGATATGTTTTTAACAACAGACAGCAGAAGCCACAAGAAACCGTCGAGGAATACTTACTAGCTCTACGGACACTCACTAAAACATGCAATTTATGCGACCACATGGAAGAGTCATTAATAAGAGACCGAATGGTAGTCGGCATCAGAGACACAAGGACAAAGAAAGAACTCTTACAAGAACATAATCTAACGCTCAAGACTTGTATAGAAATCTGCAAGGCAAATGAAGCTGCTGACTTGCAACTCAAGGTACTAGAGACAGGTACATCTGATGTATCACCACCTCAGGATGAAGCCGCTGACTTGCAACTCAAGGTACTAGAGACAGGTACATCTGATGTATCACCACCTCAGGATGAAGCTGCTGACTTGCAACTAAAGGTACTAGAGACAGGTACATCTGATGTATCACCACCTCAGGATGAAGCTGCTGACTTGCAACTCAAGGTACTAGAGACAGGTACATCTGATGCATCACCACCTCAGGATGAGGCGTTCGCTGTTTCGTCTCGCACAAATATTCTACAACAGAATGCTGCTCATAAACAACGCAAATGTAAATTTTGTGGACAAAATCACCCATTTAAAAAGGAACTGTGTCCTGCTTGGGGTAAAACTTGTAATATCTGTAAACAAAAAAATCATTTCGGCATTCAATGCAACCAAAAGAAACTGCAATGTGTACAGGAGGACAGTGATGATTGTTATTCATTATCTTCTAATGATGAGGCTGTGCTTGCTGTACAAGGTGGACCAAACAATAAGATCATAAAAGCTGAAATGATCATAGCTGGTGAGAAGATTGTATGTCAGATTGACTCGGGTGCCAGCGTTAATGTCATCCCTAAGAAGCTTATTAAATCTGCACAAATCTATCCCACTCAAAGCAAGCTATGTGTGTATGACGGTACCACACTCATACCTATTGGAAAGGTACAACTCTTACTACAAAATCCAAGGACCAACAAAAAATATCGTGTTGATTTCGTGGTTGTAAAAGATGACTTAACTCCCCTGTTAGGGAAGAAAACGTCAGAAAAAATGGGACTAATTACAATAAACTATCATACTTTTGAAAGTGTTGATAAGGTTGAAAGTGTTAAGCCTCTACCAAGGTTATCGACAAAAATAGTTGAACAGTTCTCTGATGTATTTGATGATCAGCAGGGTGAATTACCTGGTGTTGTACACTTAGAAGTGAATCCTGACATAACACCAGTTACATGTCCATCTGGTCGTGTACCTTTAGCTATGCAGGCTAAAGTAAAGTCTGAGTTAGAACTGCTAACAGAAAAAGGAATCATTGAGCCTGTTGATAAGCCTACTGACTGGGTCAGTCGAATGGTGATTGCAACAAAAAAATCTGGGAAACTCCGTATCTGTTTAGATCCTCGTCCTCTCAACAAGGCACTTAAAAGAGAACGTTTTCCCCTTCCAGTAATGGAAGACTTGCTTCCTAGATTATCAAACGCAAAAATGTTTTCAAAACTGGACCTTGCAAATGCCTATTGGCATGTGCATCTGGACGAAGCATCGAGTTTGCTCACAACTTTTCAGACACCCTTTGGACGTTACAAGTGGAGAAGATTACCATTTGGAACATCTGTGAGCTCAGAACTGTTTCAGAAACATTTAAATGCTGCTCTTGAAGGTCTTAAAGGTGTGATTGGTGTAGCTGATGATATTATAGTTTATGGTTCCGGAGACACATGGGAGACAGCTTCCCATGACCATGACAAGAATATTACAGCATTATTTGAGAGATGTCGCTCTGTGGGAATTAAACTGAACAAAGAAAAAGCTGAGATTAAAATGAAAGAAATTACATTTCTGGGACATCTAATTACAAGTGATGGTTTAAAGATTGATCCTGAAAAGGTAAAGGCTGTTAAAGAAATGAACAAACCAACAAACGTCGAAGAAGTTCGGCGCTTTTGTGGGTTTGTGAACTATCTTGCTAAATTCCTACCCAGACTATCTGACGTCATTGAACCAATGCGGCAGCTACTTCATACAGATATCCCTTGGTCATGGTCGAGAAAACATGACAGTGCATTCTGTGACATACAATCTATGGTGACTCAAGCTCCTGTGCTAGCATTCTACAATCCACTTAAAGAATTGACCATACAGTGTGATTCCAGTCAAAATGGCCTTGGTGCTGTCTTAATGCAGGAAAGTAAACCCATAGCTTACGCAAGTCGATCTTTGACTGATACTGAAACTAGATATGCACAGATCGAGAAAGAAATGCTAGCAATTGTATTTGCACTGGATAAGTTCCACCAATGCACATTTGGTCGACATATAACCATTGAAAGTGACCACAAACCTCTTGAAGCAATAATGGCTAAACCTCTCTCAGCTGCTCCTCGAAGATTGCAGGGAATGATGTTGCGTATACAAAACTATGACATAACTGTGATTTATAAAAAGGGAAAAGAAATGTATCTGGCCGATACACTTTCAAGAGCTCATATCAAGTCATCAGCAAACAGTCAAGGGGAGTTTGAGCTCATAAATATGGCCAGTTTCCTAGCAATTGGGGAAGAAAAACTACAGAAACTAAGGGAAGGAACCGAGAAAGATAGGACGCTTCAAAAACTTCTAATCACAATTAATCAAGGTTGGCCAGAAGGCAAGCATCTTCTACCATATCAGCTAACGCCTTATTATAATTTCAGAGACGAAATGTCAGTCCAAGAGGGGCTTATATTCAAAGGTGAAAGAGTAGTAGTGCCCAAGTCACTACGACTAGAAATGAAAAAAGAAGTTCACTCTACACACTAAGGCATTGAAGGATGTCTAAAAAGAGCTCGTGAGAGTTTATTCTGGCCAGGAATGACTGGTGACATAAAGCATTATATTTCAACTTGTGAAATATGTCAAGCTTTTCATCCCAACCAACAGAAAGAAACTTTAATGAATCATGAAGTTCCCACACACCCCTGGGAAAAGGTTGGTGTTGATCTATTCACACTTGACGGCAAAGACTATCTTGTGTGTGTGGACTACTACAGTAACTTCTGTGAAGTTGATCGCCTAGAGAACACTAGTTCAGAAACTGTCATAAGAAAACTTAAAGCCCATTTCGATAGATATGGCATCCCATCTACAGTGGTCTCTGACAATGGACCTCAGCTATCTTCGGACAGCTTCGCAAAATTCGCCAATGATTGGAGTTTCAACCATTTGACGAGCAGTCCCCACTATCCCAGATCAAATGGGAAAGCTGAATCAGCCGTGAAGACTGTAAAGACATTGTTTCTTAAAAATAAAGATCAGTTCATGGCTTTACTTAATCATAGAAGCACCCCGAATAAAACTGGTACTAGCCCATCACAGGCATTCTTCAACAGAAGAATCAGAACCTTGCTGCCTATAGCTAAAAGCCTGTTGAAACCTCAAGTTCTGGATCCTCAGAAACATAGAAAAGCGCTGAAAGAAAACCAGAGGAGATCAGCGATTTACTACAACTCCCACGCTAAAGATTTACCTCCCCTTGCTAAGGGTGAAGAGGTGAGACTAAAGTCAAGGTCGCGTGGCCACGAGCGTTGGCAAAAGGGAGTTATAACTCGTCAGTTACAACAACGATAGTATGAAGTTGAATCAGGCGGAGGAGTTTATCGCCGAAATAGACTTCACTTACGAAGAATCCCACTGACTGCTGAAACGAATGCGCCTACACCAACAGGTACGACCGAGCCTGACAATCCTGCACCTGTGGATGCACCCAGCACAGATGAAAGTACTGCTCAGAGACCTGAGAGCCATATAGAAGACGGGTCTCATAGGTCGACAACCTATACAACTAGGTCAGGCCAAGTGGTCAAATCCACAAGAACTAGTGACTATGTATATAACTAACCTCAAACACCGGAGGATGTTACATTTATATGTGTATTTATGTTTATGTATGTTGTGTGTGTGTTTGTTTTCTTGTAGTCTCCCTTGTTCTATTGTTCAGTATGTTCACGATTTCACGGTTGACTCTGAAGTGTGTCAGTAGTGTGTATTCACTGTGTATTAGTCTCTGCTGATTGTTCTCTCCTTGTTTCATGTTAATAAAATTGGAGTGTAACTTTAAACATCAGTATTGTTAAGTGTATTGTGATAATATAACAAAAACTAAACTCTTTCCACTTGCGCTGCCTCCAAAAAGAGAGTGTTCAATACTGAGATCCTTGTGCGAACAGGTCTTCCCAGCATCTTTACAGTCCTCAGACAACGCCGCCTGCGCTGGCTCGGACATGTTCGCCGGATGGAGGACAATCGGATCCAGAAAGTCATTCTTTACGAGCAACTCGCGTCTGGCTCAAGAAAAATTGGTCGCCCTCACCTCCGTTACATGGATGTAATAAAATAGGACCTCAAAACAGTGAACATTGATGCCGATCATAGGGAAGATATATCCCTAGACTGGCCTAGACCGTAATACGTGGAGAGAAATGGTGACCAACAAAGCAGTGAATAAACATAGGCCTCAACTCTAGAAGAAAAGCGTGCCATACGAAAAAATGGCTGGCTCCTCTACCATCAAAGCGAAAGTCACCTTAACCTGCAATATATGTTGACTCACCAAAATAGGGCTCTACAGTCACCTGAAAAAAAGTGTTTCACGAGATGAACCATAGTCGTTCTACGACTGAAGGAGGCCAACACAGTATAGGGCGTCATAAGCTTGATTACTGAAGGAACGTTTGAAACTTGTGAAACAAAACTGATACGTTAGACCAAATGAAGTACGTGAGGATGAGAGACAGACAAAACAGATACGTCAGACCAAATGAAGTACGTGAGGCTAAGAGACAGACAAAACAGATACGTTAGACCAAATGAGTACGTGAGGCTGAGAGACAGACAAAACAGATACGTTAGACCAAATGAGTACGTGAGGCTGAGAGACAGACAAAACAGATACGTTAGACAAATGAAGTACGTGAGGCTGAGAGACAGACAAAACAGATAAATTAGATCAAAATGAAATAAATACGTGATGCTGGGAGACAGACAAAACAGATAAGTTAGACCAAATGAAGTAAATACGTGATGCTGGGAGACAGACAAAACAGATACGTAGACCAAATGAAGTAAATACGTGATGCTGGGAGACAGACAAAACAGATAAGTTAGACCAAATGAAATAAATACGTGATGCTGGGAAACAGACAAAACAGATAAATTAGATCAAAATGAAATAAATACGTGATGCTGGGAGACAGACAAAACAGATACGTTAGACCAAATGAAATAAATACGTGATGCTGGGAAACAGACAAATTAGATCAAAATGAAATAAATACGTGATGCTGGGAGACAGACAAAACAGATAAGTTAGACCAAATGAAGTACGTTAGCCTGGGAGACAGACAAAACAGATAAGTTAGACCAAATGAAGTAAATACGTGATGCTGGGAGACAGACAAAACAGATACGTCAGACCTTAGACTTAGGTCCTCCCGCGCCGTTCGGCGCATTGGGCGTCAAGCTGTCTCCATAAAGATCTGTCACTGGCAATGTCTGAAGCCTCCTCCCACCTAGTGTCTACTGTTCTGAGGTCCTCCATGAAGGTGTGTCGCCAAGTAATACGAGGACGTCCCTGTTTGCGCTTTCCTCGTTTTGGCTTCCATGTTATCGCAACTCTTGGTATGCGTAATTCATTTTAACGTAGAACGTGTCCCGCAAACCTCATGCGACGCTCAGTCACAACCTCACTAAGTGTTCGACTCCCAGTTCGGCATAGGATTTCCTTGTTTGAGACCCGATCTGTGTAACTGACTCCCAAAATCCGTCTCAGCCATCTCTGTTGAGCCACATTTAGTCTTTTCTCAATTTTGACATGACTTCCACGTCTCACATGCATATGTAGCAGTTGGAATGACGATTGTGTTGAAAAGGTGTATTTTTGTCTCGAGTCCAATGGCTTGGCTAGTCCAAATAGGCTGCAGCCTTTGGAAAATGCTCCCTGCCTTTCCTATTCGGCACGCTACATCATGGTAAGCATCTCCATCATTTGTTATGATGCTGCCAAGGTACGTGAACTTGTCCAGCTCTTCAAGCTTTGACTCGCCAAGTCTGACGGGGACACCCTTTGCCTTATATCCCACTCGCAAAATTTTAGTCTTATCCAAGTTTATGTGGAGGCCAATTTTGGGTGCCTCTCTGTCTAGGCTCTCCGTCATTTCTTGAATGCATTTATTTGTAGCCCCGAGTAGTGCAACATCATCAGCAAAGTCCAAGTCCGTCAATCGGAGTTGTTCATGCCATGAAATACCAACGGCAGTCTGGTTCATTGCTCTCCTCATTATGTAGTCGATGGCTAGGAGGAAAAGGAAGGGAGATAAGATGCACCCCTGTCTTACACCTGTATCGATTGTAAAAAAACTCTGTTGTTCCCTCTTCTGTTTTAATGCAGCAACTAGACTGACTGTAAAGGTGTCGTAGGATCTGGACGAATTTTTCTGGGATACCGTATTCTCTAACTATTTTCCATAGTGATTCTCGGTGGACACTATCAAACGCTTTTTTGAAGTCCACGAAACTGATCGTTAGCCGTTGTTGGTACTCAAGACATTGTTCTATGATATTTCGTAGAACGAAAATCTGCTCTGTACATGATCTGCCTCTTCGGAAACCTGCTTGTTCTTCTCTGAGCCTTTCATCTACAGACTGTTGAAGCCGTCTCAACAAAACAGTGCTGAAAACTTTGCCCGGGACAGAGAGGAGAGTAATGCCCCTCCAGTTGTTGCAGTCTGCCAAGTTGCCCTTTTTTGGAAGCTTTACAATTACTCCCTTTTGCCAGTCCTCTGGGACTTTTGAAGTTCGCCAACAGAGATTTAAGAGATCAGTCATTCTATTAACAATGCACTGTCCCCCATATTTTAGCATTTCTGCTGATATCATGTCTAGCCCTGGTGCTTTGTTATTCTTTAACACTGCAATGGCCGTGGTAACCTCCTCAGCAATTATTGGGTCTGTCTTGACCTTGAAATCATTGTCTGGAGAGGGGTCCTTGAATATGTAAGTTAGGTCTGGCGACAGTTGGTTAAGGGTCTCTTTAAAGTGCTCTACCCATCTTGCATCCTGTTCTTCTTTCGTTAACAAAGTTTTGCCTTGCTTGTCTTTTATCGGTACCCCATGTCCACTCTTTGCTTCAGTGAGATCTCGGACAATACGATGGAGGGTTTTTGTGTCATTTCTGCTTGCAGCTGCTTGTGCCTCATGTCCCTTCTGCTCAATCCAGTCCCGTTTATCTCGCCGACAGCTTCTCTTTACTTTTAGATCTGCTTCCCTATAGGCTTCTTCCGCTAGGCTGCGATCCTGTGTTTCATTTTTCGGATCTCGTCTACGTTTGGCCTCTTTCCTCTCATCGATCAATTTCCATGTTCTGTCTTGTATCCACCGTTCCTTGTATGAACCTCGCCTCCTTCCGATAACTTCTTCCGCGCACCCAATAGTGGTATCTTTGAAGTTGGCCCACTCTTCTTCAAGCGTCAATATATCTGCAAGAGCCTCAAAGCGGTTCGTTAGTTTCAATTGGAACTGTGCTGCAGTATTGCCGTCTTTAAGCTTCTCTACATTAAATGGGCGGGGTCGTGTGGCTCGTTTTGGTTGGCGTTTCAATCGGAGCTTACATTTGCCACTGACAAGGTAGTGGTCTGAGCCGATATCCGCTCCTCTGCGGGTCCGCACGTCTAACAGAGTTGACCTCCATCGTTTGGAGATGCAAATGTAATCTATCTCGTTGAAGGTTTCTCCATTCGGTTTTTTTGTGTATTTGTTTGTGCTTAAAATATGTGTTTCCAATTGAAAGGCTGTTGGATGCGCAGAGAGAAATCAAGCGCTCGCCATTATCACTGATGTTTTCTGCAGAGCCATATGGTCCCATTACATATTCAAAGCCAGTTCGGTTGGGATTGATTTTGGCGTTAAAGTCTCCCATCAGTAGAATTAGGTCGTGAGTAGGTGTTTCATCAAGAGTGGTTTGTATTTGATTATAGAAATTATCTTTGATGGTATCTTCTGCATCCTCTGTAGGGGCATATGCTTGGATGGTAGTGACTTTGATTTGCTTTGTTTGGAGTCGAGCTGTAATGATGCGGTCACTGACCGGCTTCCAAGCAATTAGCGCTGAAGCTGCTATTTTAGACATGATGATTCCTACATTATTGTCTTGCCATCATTGATTATTTGTCCACTTGATGTCCACCTCATCTCGCAGATCCCAAGGATGTCCAGCCGGTGAGAGTCAAACTCTCTTAAAAGTTGGGCCAGTTTACCGCATTGATTCAGGGTCGGTTTAGTTGCGTTGAAAGGCTTGCCATGTATCGGGTATTGGACTTCCAGTTGGCTTTGATCCAACACCGTCATCAGGGTTTGGCCGCCCTCGCCGCATGTATAGTATTCTGTAGCAATAGTGGTTTTACAGGGTGGGGTCGCTAGCCCCACGCCAAACCCTCCTCCTTTTTCACCCGGGCTTGGGACCGGCAGATGGCGTCAGACCAAATGAAGTAAATACGTGATGCTGGGAGACAGACAAAACAGATAAATTAGACCAAAATGAAGTAAATACGTGATGCTGAGAGACAGACAAAACAGATAAATTAGACCAAAATGAAGTAAATACGTGATGCTGGGAGACAAACAAAACAGATAAGTTAGACCAAATGAAGTACACGAGCCTGAGAGACAGACAAAACAGATAAGTTATACCAAATGAAGTACGTTAGCCTGGGAGACAGACAAAACAGATAAGTTAGACCAAATGAAGTACGTTAGCCTGGGAGACAGACAAAACAGATAAGTTATACCAAATGAAGTATGTAAGCCTGGGAGTCAGACAAAACAGATACGTTAGACCAAATGAAGTACGTTAGCCTGGGAGACAGACAAAACAGATAAGTTAGACCAAATGAAGTACGTGAGCCTGGGAGACAGACAAAATAGATAAGTTAGACCAAATGAAGTATACGAGCCTGAGAGACAGACAAAACAGATAAGTTATACCAAATGAAGTACGTTAGCCTGGGAGACAGACAAAACAGATAAGTTAGACCAAATGAAGTACGTTAGCCTGGGAGACAGACAAAACAGATAAGTTATACCAAATGAAGTACGTTAGCCTGGGAGACAGACAAAACAGATAACTTAGACCAAATAAAGTACGTTAGCCTGGGAGTCAGACAAAACAGATAAGTTAGACCAAATGAAGTACGTTAGCCTGGGAGACAGACAAAACAGATAAGTTAGACCAAATGAAGTACGTTAGCCTGGGAGTCAGACAAAACAGATAAGTTAGACCAAATGAAGTACGTTAGCCTGGGAGACAGACAAAACAGATAAGTTAGACCAAATGAAGTACGTGAGACTGAGAGACAGACAAAACAGATTATCGAGGCTGAGAAGCATAAATCGCTTGGCTAACTATCAAAGAAGGCACGACTTGGCCATGCTTGTCTCTCTACGGCTATTTTTTTTTTTTTTATGTTTACGATTTCACGCTTTAAAGTAACATTTATTAAGTATAGTAAAAAAAGTAAAGTTCTTATCACTCTTTTATTTTGCTTGTATTGGTACAAGGCCATCGGCATTTATACATTTTTTAGCTCTCGTTTTCGATAATAAAATTATATTAAAATCAATGCCCTGCGATGTGTGAGAATAATGAATGAAAAAAAAAGTGTCTTAGTTTTGTCAATTAATAAAAATAAATACCTTAACCATATATTGTTAATGTTATGTTAATTAATTATTATTAGGAAAGCGGGACTGTGAGTTACAAAATCAGAATTCTAATATAAGAACCTCTGATCTCGACTTCTTACAAAATGTCCATGTCGGGATAAAATAAAAATTAACAAAATTAGCGGCACCGTCGGCCCAATGAACCTGCCAAACGTCCTTGATACAGTAACAGTAACTTAAATTGGCGCTTTTATTTTTTTTTTTCAATAAGCTGACACCATTTTTAACATAGGCGGCACTGTTGATTAGTAGATCTCTATTTACCTTTTTCAGCGAGTGGTGACATTTTGCGCTGAACCCTAGAATTTAGACTTTTTTCTCACAATAGTTCGGAATTTGATATTTCACTATTACAAAGCTTTTTTGTATAAGATAATATCTTTTACTTTGTTCTGCAATGGAACAGTCGGGTAACATAAGATCACCCTTTTCCAAAATATGCTCCCCCACACACACACTAAACCAGACAGAATTGGCATAGAATCTAATTGGATCTAAATGCATTCTAAGTCTTAGTAATGCAACAAAACAAAAACGATCCACTTAATCTCTGGTGACACCTTTTTCTTTTTGTCACCAAAGTTGACCTATATCTAGATCTATTTAAAAAAAAAATATGAAAAAAGGCGGCAGTATCATCTATTGCGCTGTTGCATTATGGGAATATTTTCCCATCATTTCTCAAATACAGTTCGTTGCGCATGTCATAGAAGTTTACGCAAATTTTCAAATTTTGTCGTTAAAGCTTGCTTAGAAACAGTCACAAATCCAACGCTCTAAACGTTAACGCTCAACAGTTTGAAACTAAGACAAGATGCGTGAAATAGTTCATCTACAGGCTGGTCAATGTGGCAATCAAATTGGTGCTAAGGTAAGAATTGTCTTGGTTTCTAAAAACGAATCTAGAATCTAATCTAAAAAAAAAAAATAAACAGATCTAGTCTAGTCTAGATCTAGATCTAGATCTAAGTAAAATAAATCCATGGCCATGGTGATGGTGACACTGACACTAGCCTGCCCGCCCTAGGCCTAGGTGTAGGTCACAAGTCACACTCAACTGTCTCAACTCACACTACTCACAGTCTAAGTCTTGACTTGAGTCTTGTAAAATCACAAAATCCTGATCCAAAGTGACCAAAATTATATTTATTTAGAATATTATAATTTAAATTTATAGATCTAGATTACTAGATTATTCTAGATTCTTAGTCTTAGGATTCTAATTCTAATCTAGTCTAGATCTAGTAAGTCTAGTATAAGTATAAAGAATAAATTAGATCTTAATAAATTATTCATAAAACACTGAACCATATGAATCTTCAAATACAAAAATAAATTTAATAAAATACTCATAGACTCACAGACAAAAGTAAGGATACAGGCTTTTTATAAACTCACTGATAAAGGCACATTGAGTGACATTGTGACATTCCTCCTCATCCCATATCATCTAGTCTAGATAGAATCTAGATTCTAGGACAAATTTGTACAAATACTCCTCCTTCCCTACTCAAGCAGTCAAGACACTTTAGCTTTCTTGATTTCTTGATATTATTAATAATATTATTATTATTAGAATAATAATCTAATAATTAGATCTAGTCTAGATCTAATTATTAATTCATTATCATTAATTGGCATTAATGTTTTTCTCAAACAGCTTAAATCAAAAATCATAAAATGAAATGGGGTTTGTTTTTGACAATGAGCCTTAGAATACTACTTAGATCTAGAAACTAGAATTCTAGACTAGCAGCATTTTAATTTAAATTTAGGATTCTATTAGGCTAAAATAAGATAGTTCGTTAAAAAATTCAAACTGTTCTCACAGTATACTAGATCTAATAAAACCTAGATCTATGACTATACCAGTAACCAGGCAGTGATTGAGTTATATTAACTGATATTAGATCTAGTCTAAATAAAACTTAAAATATTATATTCTAGATATAGATGTGAGTGTGATAAAACATTGCCAAGGCCTTTTCGCTAATATTAATTAAATGAGGACGTATATATCTAATCTAGAACTTTTAAATACCTTGGTCTTGGTACTAGATCTAGATCTATCGGTATTGAATAAATTACATTTTTGCTGTAAATAATTAAAATACTGATTATATCATCAGCATAAAAGGGCAGTAACGATTAGGATTACTTATAGATCTAGACTAGTCTTTTGGGTTGTGAGTCTTTTGCTGAAAAATTAAAAAGACAATAAGAGAAAGGGAATAAGCTCCAGATTAATTCATTTAATCTAGATTCTAAAATTCAATGGCCACAAAAGTTATTGGGGAGCATTGTAATGAAAGAAGTGCCATTAAATGTAGGCTATCACTAATTTTACATTCTATTCGTTTAGTTTTGGGAAGTAATATCTGATGAGCATGGCATTGATCCAACTGGATCTTATCATGGTGACAGTGATTTACAGTTAGAAAGGGTCAATGTCTACTACAATGAAGCTACAGGTAAGTGTAGATTTATCCAGCAGTCTCAACATTTTCTATAAAGCTATAGATCTAATAGTATTGTAAAATGATCTTACTAATCAAGATCTAGAATTATAACTATTTTATTTTACTATAACATTTTGGTTGGATATATTCATACGTTTGGCAGCTTTTTGAAGAATCTAGACCTTAATGGTTTAATTTGGTAATTGGAGCAGATTACCATGAACATGTGTATTTAAAAACAGAATTATCTAGCAATTGATTTAGCACTTATCTTTGGTAATATGTAGGCTATATATGGTTAATGTCACTAGTAACATTTTAATGTCTGTTTAGTCTTTTCAATACATCTTTTTTTCAAAATGCAGGTGGAAAATATGTGCCCAGAGCAGTTCTGGTGGATCTTGAACCAGGCACCATGGATAGTGTGCGATCAGGTCCTTTTGGTCAAATTTTCAGACCAGACAATTTTGTATTTGGCCAGTCTGGTGCGGGTAACAACTGGGCTAAAGGTCACTATACAGAGGGAGCTGAACTTGTAGATGCTGTTTTAGATGTAGTAAGAAAGGAAGCTGAAGGATGTGATTGTTTACAAGGTGAGATGTTAAAACAAATCTTTGGTACACATGCTTATTAAAAAAAAACTGTATTTGAAACTTAAAAGTTATAATATTTAAATCTATGTACATGATTCCTTATAGATATAGTACTAATAAAAAGTTATATTGTTGTTTTTTTTTTACAGGGTTTCAACTGACACACTCTTTAGGTGGTGGTACTGGGTCTGGAATGGGAACGCTGTTAATTAGTAAAATACGTGAAGAATATCCTGATAGAATAATGAATACATTCTCTGTTGTTCCTTCTCCTAAAGTAAGTTCAATCAGAGCTTTAGTTTTATATTTTTACTCAAGGCAGGCTGTGTTTCTTTTGGTCTTGATTTTGTGATACAATGTTTTCACTCTTAAGGTTATTTAAAAAACAGACCTTAAACCTTTCATTGCCTTTAGTATTATGATCACTTAATTTTACTTATATTGATATGGTAAAGGATAATTGACATTCCTTTTAGTTTTTAAGAAAACAATATGAAACAAATGTGTTCCCAAAGGTAGGAAGGAAAAACTTTTTTTTCAAATCATGTTCAATCATTACATTGTTATAGAACATTGGAAATTGTAAGGCAATATAACAGTGATCCATATTTTATAATGGGTGTATACTCTAGTCTAAGTATTGTACTTAAAATCATTTATATGTTTAGCATTAGTGAAGACAGTAATTATGTTCATCCTGTTTTTTTTTTTTTTTTAAATATTACTAAATTTTTTTTTACACATTGATCTTACTACTTTCCTTTCTTTTCCATATTCATCCAACTGTTTAGTTTGTAGGGCAGCCTGATATTGCTACTTCAGTTTCTGAATAATTGCTTTTATCCTCTTTGTGTAGTGTCAGAGTATTCTTGCTTCCCATATTTACGCAAGCTTTTATCTCTCTTTACACTGATGAATTCTCAATTCATCCCTTGTCTGACAAATGGAAAAATGTTTCAAGTACATTGCATTATGTTTTTATGTTCTTTTATATTTAACCTTTATGATTCATGAAATATATTCTGCTAAGTTTTCTTAAAGTTTCTCTTACACTTAACTTTTGGTGGTTTTGTAGACAGTGACATAATGAGCATTATGTTTGAACCTTTTTTGCTATATAGAAATTAGGACATATGCCACTGTATTGTCAAGTTTTTACTAACATAAAATTACAATTAAGATATTGTACTTTTTTTCCCTAGGTATCAGACACTGTAGTAGAGCCTTACAATGCAACACTTTCAGTTCACCAGCTTGTAGAAAACACAGATGAAACCTACTGCATAGATAATGAAGCACTCTATGACATCTGTTTCCGAACTTTGAAACTGACAACACCGACTTATGGGGACTTGAATCATTTAGTTAGTGCCACTATGTCTGGTGTTACCACTTGCCTGCGTTTTCCTGGTCAGCTGAATGCTGATTTGAGAAAACTGGCTGTCAACATGGTACCTTTCCCTCGTCTTCACTTCTTCATGCCAGGCTTTGCCCCTTTGACATCTCGTGGTAGTCAACAGTACAGGTACGTTTACATTGATTCTATGAACTGGGAGAAGTGCCTTTTTATTTTTTGTTACACAAATTTATCTTTTCTGCTTTGGAGAGGGCGCTGCTGTTTGAAGAAAATTATCTATTCACTGCTGTTTTAAACCATAACTGTTTATTAATTTAATAATAATAATTTTATTTATAAAGCGCTGTTAACAAACAAAATGTAGACTCAAGGCGATGTAATAACATTACAAAGACACAACGGATAAAATGACAGTTAATCTAAAAAAGTTTTTAACAGATAGGTCTTAATGTTCTTCTTAAAAGTGATGTAGCATGTTGTCTATCTGAGATCAATGGGGAGTGAATTTGAAATAAATAGTGAGTGAACCATGTTACAATGTACCATCTTTTAATAAAAATAATGTTATTAAAGTACATTTCCTTGGCATTAATTACTTGTTGATCAGGTAACTACCAGTAGCCATAGGCCTTTGCTTGTCAATATTGAAACTTGTTTCTTTGCTATCCACAATGTTCTCTTTATTCTGTTTGTATTTTTTTTTTAAAGTAGTTTTATATTTTAATCTTAAGCAAACTTTACAAATTATTTAGATTTGTAATAGATCATTTGATGATGAAACCTAATTTAATTTTTTCAGGGCGTTGACTGTACCTGAACTTACCCAGCAAATGTTTGATGCCAAAAATATGATGGCTGCCTGTGACCCACGACACGGACGATACTTGACTGTAGCTGCTATATTCCGGGGTCGTATGTCCATGAAGGAAGTTGATGAACAAATGCTTAATGTGCAAAATAAAAATTCCTCATACTTTGTTGAATGGATTCCTAACAATGTCAAAACAGCTGTCTGTGACATCCCCCCACGTGGTCTTAAGGTATGAAACCAAAGTGTGTACTTAGTGTGAAAAAGTAATCCAGTTAAATGGAAAGAGAAATGAATAGGTTTTATTGCTTTTGTGATAATTTTTTAATTTTGAAAGACATGCTGAATGCTTAACTCCTCACAAATTGTTAATGTGTAGATCAGAATGTTGTAAAAATTCTGAGTTGTTTCTAAACACTTAGTTTTGAATTGAGAATTGTCTGTCTTCTTGTATACAAATTAGATACATTCACATTTTTTTAGTGCACTGCAAAAACTGCCTAAATGATGTGCTACACACTGATAAATATGTGTTGAAATCTGTGTTTGTCTAAAAGGAATTAAATTGTGTGTACAAGATATAGATAGATATGTAATAAATCTGATGTTTATTTTTAACTTGAATTAACTTTTAAAGTTTTTTCAAGGTTTTAACCCAATGAAAGAAATTGCATTAGTGACTTGTGTATAGCTTTTAAAATGTACTATTCCTGTATTCACAGATGTCCGCTACATTCATTGGCAACAGCACAGCAATTCAAGAATTATTTAAACGTGTATCAGAGCAGTTCACTGGTAAGTATTTTTTTTATGTGACATTAGAAGATTCGGACTTCCTTTTTCACTTTGATATGCTTGGGTGGCTGTCATAGTGCCACTTTTCTCATCGAATTAGCTTACTGATGAATACAATCTCTTTTGATGCTTTAATGTAAATTATTACCCATCATGCAGGTGTACATAATATTGACTAGTTTCATTAAAACTTTAATATCTATCACATGAGATTGTACAGGATGATAACTTGCTTGGAAAAATAGCTTTATGAATATCATCAATGCTTTATTTACAGATAAGGGATGATCAAGTTCAATTCTGTCACATTAGTATAACAGTTCATTATATACTGGCAGTTATTATACTTAAAACTATGATGCTATCTGTCATAATTATGTCTCATGACACTATTTCTACTGTCTCTAAGCTTAAGTGTGCATTTCTTAATATAAAATAATTATTTGTTAAAATGCATGTCGTTTGTTCTCTAGCCCTTAGCAAAATATATAGTAAATATATCCTCTGATCAAATTGTTTATTCTTAAGATAGGTCTAATTAGTATCCTTGTACAAAGTCTTATTTCAGCCAGTCAAGGAGGTCATAACTCCGTGAAAAAAAAATATTGGTTCTTTTGTGATAAAGCAGTTTTATTAGACTCATGCCAGTGTTTGGTGGTGACTGATTGAAATGTCTTGAGAATTTGAAAAGTTGCTCAGGTTTTGGGGGTACTTAAGAACTCCAGTTAATTACTTTTAAATGTACAGTATTGCCTGACACACAATATTAATACATTCACTACTACTTGACAATATTAACCATAATTTATTTTTCAACTCTAAAATTGAACTATTGCCTTCTCCAGCTATGTTCCGTCGCAAGGCTTTCCTCCATTGGTACACTGGGGAGGGTATGGATGAGATGGAGTTTACTGAGGCAGAGTCCAACATGAATGACCTGGTCTCTGAATATCAACAGTATCAAGATGCTACAGCTGAGGATGAAGGAGAGTTTGAGGAGGGGGAGGAGGAGGAGGGCCAGATGAATTAAACATTTGGTTTGGACCAAGTGTTACATGGACAGTATTGACCTCAAGTGTTCTTAATGTTTATTTTTTTATGAGTATATGTACAACTCCCAGGAAAGGATCACATTTTTATTCAATGTAGATATTTTGTTTTCAGGTATCATGAAATAATTGAGATATATTTTTAGCACGTATTTGTGATGTATAGCTCAGTACTAAATTTTTCTTTTTAAGATACACTTCTGTTCATTCCAAATTCCACATTTTTAATATATTTTTTTTGTTATAATTCATTGTACATATCACAATTTGTTGCCTTAAGTAGATCTTGAATGTTTAGATCATTTATTTTGGATGTTGAAGTTTTTATTTTATACATGCCATTTTTGTATATAGTTAGTTTTCAAATTTTTTTATTCCAAAGACTGGAAAATAACAATTTTATTTAAACCACTTGATATTCAATAATAGAAATAAAATTTGTTTCTTTTTGGAATTGTTCGTTTTTCTTTTTAATACATTAATTGAAAAATGCAACTGCATATTGCTAAGGTAATACTGAATTCTGACTTGAAATTTTTTTTTTTCAATGTTTGAACTAATTTTAAAATGAAATTGCATAAAATAATTGAAAAGTTCTGGAGAAACTATCTTCAGTTTGGTGACCAGACACCTCATCATTGCACATTTCAACATTATACCAATTCATCGTTTTAGTATTTCATCATTGCATAAAGTGCATTTTGCAAACAGCAACTAATGGAACAAAAATCTGTGTGGAATACATACAACAGGGCCACTAACGTATATAAACGTGAAGAGCCAGATTAAAGCATTCCAGACACTCAGGTGGTGGGGGGATCTTGAAATTCTCCCCCCCCCACCCTAGCTACGCCACAAAAAAAATCCTTTGCAAGGCCAGTTTTTCTGTGGTATTAGGATCACAGGCATCTTGGTGATGAAATACTATAATGTTGAAATGTCAGGAACCCTTCAGTTTAGTCAACAATTTACAAAAACATTGGAAGCCAGTGAGAATTCTTTAGGCAATATATTGCTGTCACAGTGCAGTGGTCCTAACTTTTATGATCCTTGGATCCTTTATACCTGTGATGCCCAACCTTCTTCAGCCCGCGGGCCAAATAAATTCTCCACACTTTTGTTGTGGGCCACATCATTGCGAAAATGGAAAAGCAATAGAGCAGACATTATGATTACCAAGTTGTATCCAACATTAATTCTATATCAATTAGTTGGATGTTTCAAACTTCTGAATGACAGGCTGCAATGTAAATACTCCGTTTAAACATATATTTTATGTATTCTGTACAAAAAAAATGTCCATTTTTTCTATTTATAGTGTTCACTTAAAACTCAAAGGCTAGTTTTTGTTCAGCATTCCCATTTATTCAACCCTCAAATGTTGACCAGCAAGCTACCAATCAGAAATCAACTAAAAATGGCAAGGACACAGTTTGGTTATTTTTTAAAATCATATTTTACATTCCCATTTATTGTATTGTGGAGAGAAGTTCTGAAGGGCCGGTTAGACCTGTATCACGGGCCGAATGTGGCCCAATGGCCGTATTTTGGTCATCACATTTTATACAATCAAAATTTGCCCACGGACCCCCTTTGTGAAATAAACTACATAAATGCATAGTATTTAAAATGTGAAAAAAAAGGTGATTTTCTTGGTGTTTTTCAAAATTATAAATTTAGTTCTGAATGAGTTTGATAGGATTTTTACAGTGTTTGTGAGTAGAATGCGCACATCTCCACGAGCAATTTCTATAGTTGATTTTTATTTGTGCTGAGTTCATAACGGCACTGAATTCACATTTTACCAAATAGGAATTTTAAGATAGGAGAAACATTCCACACAATAACATATATATGCAGGATACGGATATAAAATTATGATCTATTGTAACCAGCATTTGTACTAGATTTCTTTGAATATTGGTTAATGTTCCTCGTACAAGATATTTCAGTAGGCTGCTCCTACATTAATGTAGATTCATACGTATTTGAAATCTTTGTCCATGCACAAAAGAGTCAACACTCACCTGGGAACATCTAATTGAAGATTTAGGTCGTTATAGAATAGTACAAAATACTCGTATTAAGCAGTAGTGAGAGGCGAGTTGATTATTTTAAAACTTATCTGATCAGATTGGCTTTTAGCAAAGTTATTTTAATTGTATAGAATTTTCATCTTTCTGAAGACCCCTTTCGGTCGTTTCTCGGACCCCTGGAGAAGGGGGGAATGAACCACAGTCTGAGAGTTGTATCTACTGCAAGAATGCTATAAATCAGAGGTGGGCCAATAGCGGACTCCAGAGCATTTTTTTTTTGCGGCCCGCGGACATCTACAAATATTGTGTCCACATATTTTAAAGATCTATTTAATATTGAAACATTGTCTATCCCTACATGTCATTAAAAAAACTTGTAAGTAAACGATTTTTTAATTGACAATGTGTCGAAACATTCTGTCAAAGACAACCTCACGCCAGCATTTATTCATTGCTTTGAATAACTGGTTTTAAATAATTGGGTTGGCGTGGAACAAGATGGCATGTGTAACAACTGATGGGTGTCTTAATATGACTGAAGAAAACCTAGATTTGTTGATAAAATGAAAGAACAATACTGTGAGCATACACTTTTATCTCTACACGGGAATGTTTGTGCAAAGCAGCATTGAATATCAAACATGATATTGACCCAATAATCTTAGGGATCAAACTTATCAGATCAAGGGGTCTTAACCAAATGCATTTCGGAGAATTTGAAGATTTGGAAACAAAACATTCCGATGTTCGGTACCACAGCGGTATCCGCTGACTTAGCATGGCATGGGCAAGGTATTGAGAATATGGAATTATGTTCCTCGAAGGTGAATGACATTGACTGTGACTTTGTTACTATTTCAAATGAGGAGTAGAATACATGTTTGCCATGGACACTTTTGCAATGGATTGTTTACACATGAAATGTATGTGCATGTTAAATCTTCAAACAAAGTTTTCCCATTTCTCCCGGCAAGCAAGTGAAAACAGGTTTTATCTTTTTCCTTTGCTGAAAGATGAAAAGAACAAGTCTTATTTGGATTCCATGATTGTAGAATTTGAAAGCAAATTTAAGACGTCAAGAACTTGGAGCTAGTTTTCAATACCCTCAGTTCACGACTCAGCAGAAGCTGATTCAACACCAGAGGACGTACATCAAAGCAAATTATGACCTGAAAGAGAAGTTCTAGTCAGTTTTTCCGTGAAAGTTTAATGGGTGCCAAAAGATGTTTTTCCCACACTTCAAACTTTCACATTATTTGGTTCCACATACACGTGTGAACAAGAATTTTCTTTTTGAAAATAAACAAGTGTAAAAACAGGTCGATGCTGAGTAACAGTAATTGAAAGCAGTCTTAAGGCACTGTATAGCATTAGTATAGAATTCACACAATTTGTATACGAATTTATTACTTATTTTAATAATATATACTAATTATTTATATTTAAACCTATTTTTAGATTATTTCGCACCCCCTCTAGTATGTTGGTCGACATGGTGGGGTCGGGAGGGGGCGATGGCATCAATTCCCCCCCCCCCCCCCTAAACTTTCGAGTGGGGGGGGCGGTCCAATTTATATGTAGGAATCACAACTTGCTAACAGAATCAATTGAATATCTATATGATTAAAACTTGTTGTTGGTATTTTAACCGATCTGTATATTATGTCGTTCCCCTCTTGGCCGATGGGGTGGGGATCGAATACCTCTACTGCCCTTCCCACCTAAAACCTTTGAGGGGGGGGCGGTCCTACTTTTCGGAGAAATTATAGTTTGTGAACAAAATTAGTTGAATATGTATATCATGGGCGTAGCCAGGATTTTTTTTCGGTGTGTGTGTGTGTGTGTGTACATAATCTTTATTACATTCTGACCCTTCATTCTTTCGGAAGACGTTTATTGTGACCTAGAATAGGTTCTTCCATGAGTTAGTGGAAAAATTGTAGACTCCCCGCCATTACTAGCAAGGGGGTCTGGGGTAGCGCTAGGAGCTCCCCAGCGCGGGGCGAAGCCCCGCCGCCAAGCACTATTTCTGGTAATGAAAGCCAACAAAATGCATATTCTGAGGTATCTACACTGCATTTTCCTGCTATTAAAAAGTTTTATTTCAAAAACCTAATGTGCTATTCTTACTGACTTAGACCCTCCCTCGCCGTTCGGAGCATTTGACGTCAAGCTGTTTCCATAAAAATCTGTCACTGGTAATGTCTGAAGCCTCTTCCCACCTACCATGAGGAACTCCATGAATGAGTGGCGTCAAGTTGTACTAGGATATCATTGCAACTCTTCTTATGCGTAATTCATTTTGTCGGAGAACATGTCCCGCAAACCTCATGCGTTGTTCTCTCACAATCTTACTAAGGGGTCGACTCCCAGTTCGGCATAGGGTTTCCTTGATTTAGACCCGATCTCTATAACTGACTCCTAAAATCTGTCTTAGCCATCTTTGTTGAGCTACATTTAGTGTTTTTCGATTTCGGTAGATGACTATTCACTGCAGTTTATTAATGGAGCCCTGCCACTGGTAAAAATGTGTAACCTCTCTTGAATACGCTCTAGGAATTAAGTGACTGTAGTTTGCTTTAGATTTTATATCGAAGTTTTATCGTCAAAATCTTCTGCTGGGGGTTTTCCACCTCAAAATGCTCTGTAGGGGGATCTTAGACTCAAAACCATCTGGATGGGTTTTAAACTTTAAAAAAAAGCCATCTGTAGAAGAAGGGTTTAAACTCAAACTCAAAACCCCTTAGACTACACTCATAACATTTTTAATGTATAATTTGCTTTGTTTTTATTATTAAAGAGGTATTTTTTACCTTCAAACCCCGCTGAAGTGGGGTTTAAACTCAAAACTGAGTCAAAACCCATTTAGCTACGCTCATAACATTTTGAGTGCGTAATTAGCTTTTTTTTTATATTAAAGAGGGGGTTTATCGTAAATTTTAGACGGGGTTTTAAAATCAAAATCTTCCTTAACTGTGCTCTTGGAATTAGGGGATTTTCGTTTGCATTTTTTTTGTTTTGTTTTATAGAAGAGGGGGAGTTAACTGCTAAAACCCCAGGTAGGGGGTTTAAAACTCAAAACCCCTGGTAGGGGGTTTTAAACTCAAAACCCCTAGCAGGGGTTTTTAAAGCTTTGAACCCCCCCTGGCTACGCCCATGATGTATATAATAGAAACTACGTGAACCCATTGTATATTATGTCGCACCACACTCTTATCTCAAATTTTATCATTAGTAAATATAAAATGAAAAAAAGGTACCAGGTGGGAGAGGCGATACATGCAATCACCTTCCCCCCATGGGACAAACCAATACTTTTTCTTTTTGTATTATAGTTAAGAAATTACAAAATAAAAAAAAATCTGTCACTAATATAATTTATACATGCTATAAAATTAAAATCTTATATCGAGTCACCCCAACCCTATTCTTTAATGCCAAATGCAATCATTAGCAGAAATTATAAAAAGGAGCGAGGATTAATCATTTTCACTCTATCGCCCCCTCCCTTTTCCAGACAGAGTTTATGTAATTTCACATGAATTTATCTTAATTATTTTAAGAAAGACTTTGCTTTGGAAAAGTTTTAATTTAAACGAAATTTTTCAGTATAAGAGTCACGATTGAGATGAGTTCTAAACCCAAATAATTTTTTTTCCTAGTCGCCTTTTCCCAACCTTTATTCAATCTCATATTTTTCTAGTTAAATAAATTTTGGACTATAACTCACAATTTATACTTTTATTTTATTGAATATTATTTATCGAATAATTTTTTTTCGGAGGCGATCCTCGAAGCATTAATCTAAAGATGTGGGGTATCTTATCTTTTCAAGGAATAAATCGGTTTTATTTGCAATGCATTAACGGCGTAAAAATTTATATTAGAATATTTTTCAACATTATTCAAAAGGTCCTTTATAATAGGATGAATAATGAGCTTTAGGTCAGGAGAATGCGTTTCTTCAGTGAAGAATGCAAGAAAACGCTTTTCGTGATTGGGCTTCGACCCGAACCCCACTGATGAATAATGAGCTATAAATGTTAGGAGAATGCCTTTCTGCAGTGAAGAATGCAAGAAAACGCTTTTTGCGTCGGGGCTTAGCCCCGAACCGCACTGATAAATAATGAGCTGTAGATGTAGGGAGAATGTGTTTATGCAGTGAAGAATGCAAGAAAATGCCTTTCGCGTCGGGGCTTCGCCCCGAACCCCACTGATAAATAATGAGCTATAAATGTCAGGATAATGCGTTTCTTTAGTGAATAATGCAAGAAAACGCTGTACGCACGTTTATGCATAGGGTTAGGGTTTACTCGGCGTTAGGGTTAGGGTTTGGAAAAAATCGCTACGCCCATGATATATATATATATATATATATATATATATATATATATATATATATATATATATATATATATATAGAGAGAGAGAGAGAGAGAGAGAGGTAGAGAGAGAGATGCTTTCTACCATTCCCCAGTTTTTTTTAAATGCGCCCCTTGATAGAAAACGTTGCCCACCCCTGATATAGATTTTTAAACCAAAAACTACCTGTCTGCCAGAACATAGTCAATGCATGAAAGGATATTCAGAACAAAATGACCAAAGTATCGATAGAGATGAACTTTGTGGCACAGCCGGTAAAGTCAAAACGATTATCAAAATGTTTTTTAAAAAGTCAGTTTTAATTTTTATTTTAACCTTTAAATGATTGACTTTTTAGTAATGTAGATCTAATGACAAAATCGATGATTCGACGACGCAGTGTACTAGATGAAGCCGAGAGGACAGGAAAGAGCTCGGAAACCATAAAAAAAACTAGCAAAAGAAGGTGGAGAGTGGCGTTTGTTTACCTAGGCACTATCAGTGGCGTAGCAAGGGGGGAGAGGGAATTTGAAAATCCCCCGGGCCCCCACTTGAGGAGTGTTTTTACTTTAAATATTAAATATTACGCGAAATGCAGGCCCCCCCCCCCAAAGAGGTCAAGCCCTCCCGGCCCCCAAATGATGGCAAATTCCTAGCTTCGCCCCTGGCCACTATGTTCCATGAGAAACGCAAAGGAAAGATGATGATCTGTAGATCTAGTAATTTTTCCGTATTGTAATTATTATTTTTTTTCCGAAAGGAAAAAAAAACCCAACATAGCCTACTTTTTATCAAATTAGGCCTGTAAGTTCAAATCAATAGATCTATTTGTCATTTTAAATCTATTTCTCAGCTTCAACTTCCTCTAAGGGCTTTATGTATATGCGACAACAACAGCAAAAGTAAAAAAAAACAATAAAAAAACAACAACAAAAAAACAATCGAACCTATCAATTTCTAAGAGGGAAAGGAAGAATGAATGCAATGGATACAACCATTAGCAACAATAACAAAGGCGAGAGAGCGGTATAGAAAAACAAATATATTTGACAAAGCTTGCATCAGCGTCTCTCAAGCTGTGTGGCCTTTTTATTTTCGTTTTTCATTGGAGTTATAAATGTATTTAATATTTCAGTGTTAAGTAATAACCAAATGATCAATTGAAAAAAACATGAAGTGACGTCGTTTTATCTTCTAAATGCAAAAAATCGATTCAATTTAAAAAAAAAAAATGATATTTAAATAAGTGGCTGCCTGGTTGTTGTTACCGGTTGTTGACATGTAGCACCACATTGCTGGTAGACAACCAAACCGTTGTAGGCGTAATATATGTTAACTAATACAATTAAATAGAACTTATATTAATTTATAATATAAACAAAATCAACTTGTGATGCATTGAAGAAATGTAATAGATTTTAATAATATTTTAGTAAAATATCTTTAAACAAAATCTAACTCATTTTAACACAACCTTTCAGTCTCACGTTCTGAAGTCGGCGCCCCTGACTAAGACCAAATGACGACGATGTCACCTACGTTGCATCATTCACAACGAATCGCTAACCTCTTAACACCCTCACCATATCGAAACACACACACTCACTCCGTAACACTGGTCGAGTGCTTTTATCATAACAGTTCTGGGTTCGAACACTTCCCGCAGGTTTGGGAGCGCCCAAAGCGTATAAAAGAGTATACAAAATAAGACTAAGACTAAGACTGCTTTATTGATCCTTACGGAAATTTGTTGTGATTACAAGGACTCTTTTCTCATATAAAGACAACACAACAGAAAAATACACATAAATACAACAGACAACATAAAGAGTTCATTCAGCGACTACACACAGGCATCTTGGTGCATTTCATGTTCCCTGATCAATGAGTGGCGGTGATAGAGTCTGACCGAGTGAGATACGAACGAGTTTTTGTACCGCTCCGTTCTTGTTTTGATTGACAGCAGTCGCCCACTTCGCGACGACCTGGCGTAGTTCTGATGAAGCGGGTGGCCGTTGTCTTCCAAGATTTTTTCGATTTTTCTTAGGCACTTTTGTTCAAAAAGTTCCTTTAAATGTGGTAATGTTGTAAGTGTAATTTATGATGCTTTTTTAATGATGTTTTCTTGACGTCGCAACAGTTTAGATGAGGCGTCTTCTCCAGAGCGATTCTCGTCTTTCTTACGCATGAATAGTGAAATGTCTCCATCATTGTTTTGACTTTTCATAAGCGAACAGATCCTCTACGAGACGTATTGTCGAACCACAGGATCATTTGCCTGTGACCGAGACTAATCGTTTTAGTAAAATTGGTCTCGTTATTACAGACGCAAATGCCCTTCTGCCCTGTAAGTCTCTCACACGTTATTAAATGCCCAACTCATTTTTTTTGACCTGCGCTCTTGTTAATACACCTGCGGACACCTGAAAAATGAACTTTCGCAGCTCAGAATGCAGAAAACGCTTGACACAGCGGCTCCACCTCGAACCCCGCTAGAAGAGTTTATAGCACTCCTCGATTCTTAGTTGTGAAAAGAAAGCCCTAACCTAAATTGTTTAGTCACTAGTAAAACTTTAAGAAACTCGACTAGCTTCTACTTTTTTTAAATTCCAGGTATTTGGTTTGTGAGATAGCGAACTCCAACTTAACAAAAATGTTGACATCTTCAGTTAGACATCTAATGACACAATAAATATATATAGATCTAGACCTATAAATTTTTTTTTTAAGTTAACAAATCAAGTACGATTTGTTGAGATGGTTATCTGGCTTTTACCCTCAAACGATCTAGATCACCTGTTAGAACGATGATTCTCAACTATTTACAGCTGTGATCGATTTCCCTAATCAAAGTTAATGGGAACCCTTTTGAAATTGCACCAAAGAATCGATTGGTTCTATACATCTAGCTTTCACTACGAAATGACGAAGCTCTCATTGTAACGTAACCCTCAAAATCTTTTAAATTTCTGGCATAAAAAATGTTTGTGTTCTTTATATTAGGTAAGTTATGGATTGTCCAGAAATATATTAAATACTTAACAGGCTACAAGTGTAAGATAGTTTGACTTTCTTGAAAAAAAAATCTTAATCATTACTAAAACAAAATTTTCCTTAAAAAATCTTTTTTTTTTCTAAGTGTATTTATAATAACAACTAAAATCTGTGCATCTTTAATTATATTCACGTTTGTTAATTTATTTGACTAATAATGTTACCAATAGGAAAACTATGTTTAATATTTGTGCTTATCATCATGTCAACGAATATAGAACTATAGTATTGTGTTGTTGAATCACATAGCCACATAAGTAACCTATAGGCAAAAACAGCAACAACAAAATAAACATGGGCTACTATTCTGTAAACTAAGCTTCCTGCCAGTTGGTCTAATGATTCTAAACTGTCTTCTTTCTCTTCCAAATAGCACTGAAGTGTGTTGGTTTGAGTCACTCTCAGACAGAAACAGGCAGTCTATTTATCAAGAAGACGGCCACTGTATGTGGACCAAACAGGATAGGGCCAAGTTCGATAGAAAGGTCACTGGTGCAGTGTGGCAGTTACTGTCTGGGAAGGTAATGTTCAAACAGAAAACGATAATTGAGATACAATTTGGCTTGGGAAATCTGACAACCACTTGGCATCGTACACACCTAGGATCCTCGATTAAATTTGAAATAAAACAAACGTGAAAACATTTCTACAGGCATATCTAAGCGGTTTGCACATGTCAAATAAATATTTCAGAAAAAAATTCGAAGCATAAACAATAATTTCGGAATGGAGCAAATAATACCGTTCATGTTAAAATTCTTTAGAAAGCAAAACACTAAACAGCTCTTTAAAATAAAAATAAAACACTAAACTCATTCTCTAAATAATAAGAATTTAAAAAAAAATATTAAATTAACATGTATATTAAAACATACTAAAAAGTAAAAAATAATAGAAATGTAAAAAAAAAAACAACATAAAACAATTCTTTAAAAACTACAAAACAAACAAAGCTTTGATTAAGTTATATATAACTTATCTGTTTTAGGTGTCAATGGGGTAGGAAAGAAGAGCAGACCTTTAAATGTTCACATGATCGTTTTTTTTTAAAATGCATACATAAAAATGTTCACTCAGGGCTCGCGATTTCTCAAGCGGACCAATTCAACTTATACCACCACATTTGTCAAGTACCATTTCTTTTCCTTGTTCAAGAGACCACTCAGGAGAGAAGAAATAAAACACAGAAAGTCCTATATTTGTGTTGCGTTGCTTCTTTTATACTCAATGTATAAAATGCGGCCTTATGAGGAAATACCGAAATTAAAATACAAAGGTTTGATAGAAAGTTTGCGTTTTGTTTTCACGCATTACAGTAGTAAGGCAAGGAATCAGTCGAAACCAGTGAGCGCCAAAGAGGTTAAAGGAACCTGTGTCTCATGCTGTTGATGAGATCATTTATTCAATCAGTGTTATTTTTGCGTATATATAGTTTACATCTTATCTTATACAATACAGACGCTACTTTAAAAAAGAAGATGATTACGTCCTACGCGTCATGCATTTAGTCATGCATGTTAACCATTGACTTCAATTCTTCCAAGTCACTGGTTTTTCCAGGCAACCCATTCCATGCTCTAATAGTACTAGGGAAGAAGGAGTCTGATGAAATTTATTTCATTAAGAATTTAATGCGTCTACATCGGTTAGATGTACTAGCTGTTTGGAGCTACAAGCCAACGTCCTTCTTATTTTGCCGATCAACAACACCTAGAAATACTCTTCTTCTTCTAGATCTACTTGTTTTTATTACAATTATTATTAGGCCTATTTAGAAATGAGATAAAATTCAGTACTTGAAGGGAAACACAATTTATTGTAGTCTCCTTAAGAGAATTTTTAGGTGATGTGGTAGGTCTGCATTATTAATATGAAATGAGTTAATTTTCATTCTCTGGCACGGCCAGGACCGAGTTTCGTTATAGGGAAACAAAACTCATTGTAGTCCGCTTACAAATGTTCTGACCATGTGACAGGTCTGCAGTAGTAATGGTAAAAAATCTCTCTTAGGAATGTTTAGGTCTTTCAATTTGTCTGTGAGGTCAGTTGTAATTATCCTTTCGGTAGATATAACAATAGGTTGCGTTGTTTCTTATATAATACAGACGTTACTTCAAAAAAGAAGATGGTTACGTCCTACGCGTCATGCATTTAGTCATGCATATTAACCAATGACCTGAATTCTGCAAAGTCAATGGTTTTCCTGGCTCGCTCAGGCAACCCATTCCATGCTCTAATAGCACTAGGGAAGAAGGAGCATTTGTACAAATTTGTCCTAGCATATCGAGCGAGTAATATACCTTAATCTTTGAGTCTTTCTGAGTAATTTACTAAATTTGTTTTTATATTTGAAGATTATGGTTCAGTGTTTTATGTATTATTGCTAATTTACTTTTAAGTCTTCTATTGTGAAGGCTTTCTAAATTTAGTGATTTAACTAAATGTGTTACTCCAGTCAAATGTCAATATTCGTTTGTTATGAATCTCACTGCTCTATTTTGTGTCTGTTCCAGTTTCTTAATGTTTTCTTGAGTTGATGGGTCCCAAACAGAGGATGCATATTCTATTATTAGCCTAACCAAGGTTAAATAATATTTTAGTTTTATGTTTTTATTTGATTTATAGAAATTTCTTTTAATAAACACCAATGCTTTGTTTGATTTTTTGATAGTTTCATCAATATGGGGATTCCATGACAGTTTTTCATTTATTATAACACCTAGGTATTTTTCATTTTTAGTCTGTGTTACTGATTTGCCATGAATAAGATAAGTGGAATTAATTTGTTTTAGTTTTTTTGTTACTCTTAATAGCTGACATTTTTCTGGGTGGAAAGACATGCTCCAATTTGATTCCCATTTCTGTAATTAATCTAATTCTCTTTGTAAAATCTCTGTATCTTGTTTTGTTTTTATTGTTCTATATATTATGCATCTATATATTATGCAATCGTCTGTTACAGTGGCGTAACTAGGAATTTGCAATCATTTGGGAACACGAGAGGCTTGAACTCTTTGGGGGCCCATGCATTTGCGTAATATTTAATGTAAAAAAATTACAAACACTCATTAGGGCCCTCCCCCCTCAAGTGAGAGCTCGGCTTTCACAATTCCCCCCTCTCCCTCGGACCCTCCCTAGCTACGCCACTGCGTTGTTACTAGTTTCCCAATTGGTTTCACTCTTGTCGCCCCTCCTGGCAACATAGATCAACCTAAGCGTTCACATGTATTCTCATATGAGAATAAATGAAGGGAACTGCTTCAACTTAATGAGACCTGAGACATGAAATATTTGAGAAGCTTTGCAATGTTGTATCTATCGGGTGGCAACCAATAATAGCTATCTTGAATTTAAAACATGTCGATGTTGATTCATTGATCAATTTAGTTATTAATAATGTTCATTAATCCAGTATAGCATTTCATATCAATACATTATTTGAACTATTTCCAGCAGGCGACACTAAAGATAAATAAAACGAAAAGGGGACAAAACGCCTGAGGATTATCGATATTTCATAATTACCTCCCATTATGATCTTTACCTCTGTATATTTGAATGGGAAACCTATATTACTATCGGCATATATTACTGATTATATAATTTATACATTTTGTTATTTTTCAATAAGTTATGAACGAGTGATATTTTTATCCCGTCCATCTAATCCGTGACTTCAGATTTGAAATAAAAGGTATGATTTCAAAATATAAAAAAACAAACATTATGATACTTTGAATTCAAATTATCTCCCTTTGCTAGCGATCGCTTCTTAAACCAGACATTTTGTATAATTCAGTACTAGAAGCTACTCGAGCATAGACATGTTCAGTGTCCTACTAGATCATAGATTTATATCAACATACGCAGGGCGCTCTTGTCTTGTTTAGTGCATTCTGGTTTCCAAGATTCTATATATCCCAGTGGCGTCACCAGGGTCGGTTTCACCCGGTGCGGTTAGCTTTAGGTGTCAACCCGCCCCAATCAACTTCCTCCCCCCCCCCCCTAAAAAAATTCCCAAAATGAAAACTATCGTTAGTTTGTAATTCTTTATCTAGAACCATAGTACATCAAGCTGATTACAATCATTCATTAATTGTTACACAATTGTAAAATCAGTCAAGATTCTATTTTATAAAATTTTAATTTATGACATTTTATTAACAGTTATTACAAATATTAAAATTAGGATTTCGTATAATTAAAATTAGAAATTTAGTTAATATTAACTGATTCGATTTTTATTTTGTTCTTTGTTTAACTTAAAAGACTTTAAGACATAATGAAAAAAGTTTTACATTATTTCAGTATTACTCAAACTTTGACTACTGACGCCCATCCATACCAAACAAATGGTACGTTCTCTGTCCCCTTAGTTAGTCTGTGGAAACAAGGATGAGTACATTGGCAATGACAGTCGCGGAGCTTCGGGCGCCAAGCGTTTTTTTTTGTGTAAAATCTTTAGAAACTTATTCTCCTTGGGTGTGCAAAACCTTGAATCTCCTAGTTGTAAGAGTGTAGGTAAAAAAAAATTAAGAATGAACGGGACGCGTCGAGAGAGGTCGGTGATCAGTGTTTCTCAAACTTTAACTGTTGACACTCGCTATAAGAAGATGAAACGACGTCTTTTACTTACAATATTTAATTTTTAACACATTGATAATAATATAATTTACCTGGTTAACATACAAATGTTGATTGATCACTACAATGAAAATACACATTTTTACATTTCTCATTAACATATAAACTGACCATCTTCGCCACCTCAACCTCTTTGTGTCTTTTTTGTCAAAACGTGGCTACCCCCTCCCAGATCGCGATCCCACGAAACACTGCAGTAGAGCATGCAACTTTGTTATTGGTTTGTTCACTGTAAGATCCTCCTCGTGTTCTGCCAGACGTTCTGTAGTGGGACAGCTGTGTTCGTTCCGCTGTCAGAAATGGCTACACTTTCGGGACAGCTGTGTTCGTTCCGCTGTCAGAAATGGCTACACTTTCGGGACAGCTGTGTTCGTTCCGCTGTCAGAAATGGCTACACTTTCGGGACAGCTGTGTTCGTTCCGCTGTCAGAAATGGCTACACTTTCGGGACAGCTGTGTTCGTTCCTCTGTCAGAAATGGCTACACTTTCGGGACAGCTGTGTTCGTTCCGCTGTCAGAAATGGCCACACTTTCGGGACAGCTGTGTTCGTTCTGCTGTCAGAAATGGCTACACTTTCGGGACAGCTGTGTTCGTTCCGCTGTCAGAAATGGCTACACTTTCGGGACAGCTGTGTTCGTTCCGCTGTCAGAAAAAGCTACACTTTCGGGACAGCAGTGTTCGTTCCGCTGTCAGAAATGGCTCTACACTTTCGGGACAGCTGTGTTCGTTCCGCCGTCAGAAATGGCTACACTTTCGGGACAGCTGTGTTCGTTCTGCTGTCAGAAATGGCTCTACACTTTATAATCTCGTTGGTGGAGCCCCATTAAAATGTCTCATTTAAAAGAACCTTTTCAATGATGTTGCTAATAAAGAAAATTTCTACTTTAGAAGATAAAACGACTTCACTAGTTGATTTAATTTCTTAAACTTTGGAAATAATGTCGTTTTCACTTGCTACTAGCTAAAATATGGAATAAGTAAGGTGTATTTACAACCATTTTTTTTGGCCTTTAAAAAAAACAATACTAAACAAAATGCTTTTCAGTATTGCCTGATTTTGCTCTTTTGTAAAATTATTTATTCTAGCTGACAACACAAGAATCAATTTAAAAAACCCAATTAGTTAATTAACTATTGGTAATTACTTATTTTGTTTGGTATCTTGAACAAGGGAAAGAAAGTGTACTTGACTGAAGTGGTGGTATAAGTTCAATTAGTCCCCTTTATAGGTCGTCGTCTGAGGCTTACTGAAAACAACAACATGAAATGAAAACGAAAGATAACTCTACAATCTTCCATGTTCACAGGCTCTTCGCTAGCAGAGTGGTTACATTGAGAAACCTGATAAGGCTTTAGCCCACGAGTTCAAATTCAGGTCGTTCACTTTGTTAAATAAATATATATAAAAAACAATCACCAAGATACCCCCCTTCTTTCTCCCCCTACCCCTTTCCAACTGGTCCAGACAAGTGATAGGATCGTAGCGTATCGAGAAAGCTAAAAGCCTGAAATTGCGCTAAACAAAAGCGATTGGTAAAAATATTTCTAATCGTACAGATTTATTATTGATAGTCTAGACTCTAGATGTATTACAAATCTAATTACTTGACTGATCCAAACCCAATTGATACACTTCATTTTGTAGACTTTGTTTTATTAAATAATTCGTTTTTGTATTAATTATTGTTTTTATTGATTTTTCTTTGCTGATGGCTGTCTGCTTTATCATACAGGACATTCAATACAAATATTTTAAATCTACTCATGTTGACTAGCTTGAATGTTTTTCTAGGTACAAAGAACAATGCTATACATTTATGTATAATGAGATCACCAAGCTATGCACACCCGGAGGCAAGTTAGGTCCTTTTCTAGCGCCGCCCAATACAACTGAAGGTCAACTGTATATAGTGAAGAACTATACTTCCTACAGCCAGTTTAAGTAAGAAATGTATTAAGTTAGTATTTATCATCTTGTTCAGAAGTTCAAGACTCGCTTGAGGTGCGAATATGAATATGTGTATTTGTTTCTCCTTGTCTAAGTGTCTCTTGCATGAGTGTTATTTGTTTACCTGTGTGTATGTGAGTCTGTGTGAATTTTTGTGTATATATGTGTCATTTAGATGTGTGTGTGTGATATCAGTGGACTTTCAGGTAGTTACTATTGTATGTTTTTTTATCCTTACTAGAGGTCATGGCACATGTCACGCGAACTCTGTAATACAAAGTTTGAATTCGGACCAAATGCTGTGCCCCATCACTTTTGTTGACATTAGTCTTTAGGTAGTATTAATCATTTAATTACTGAAGCAAACTTTTATTTACTAAGATGTTTGCCATAATTAGCCTTGAGTATGATTTTGTGTTTGTGTCAGTCAATCTGACATATTAATTTCCAAAATTGCCCTCAAAATGTAAAACACATTAACTTCTACTTTGCATTAATTGGATTTTTTCAACGTCAATCAAGTCTCTGGCACAGACAACATTTATTCTAAGCGTGCTGGTCCAACAGATGTGAGGATAAAAATGGTCATAACACATTATCACCTTACGCAATGATTAACTTCATACTAATTAAAATGTGTTTTTCTAAAGCATTTTTACATACAATAGTTCGCTATAGCTGCAACTTAGCCCAATAACTCGATATAGCGCACATCTTATATTTGACACTACTATCTATCTATCTATCTATCTATCTATCTATCTATCTATCTATCTATCTATCTATCTATCTATCTATCTATCTATCTATCTATCTATCTATCTATCTATATCTATCTATCTATCTATCTATCTATCTATCTATCTATCTATCTATCTATCTATATATATATATATATATATATATATCTCATATATATGAAAGGTTGTGGCCGCCTGCGTGCAAAATAAAAAAAATGCCCCTCCCCCCTTTTTTTTTAGAAAACAAATTCATTAAAACTGAGGTGGACTCTTTACGTAAAGCGCTTTTTGAGTTTAATCCATTTTTGTAGACCATTCATTTTTTCCTTTCATATTCGTATCGTTGTCGTATCCTCGTGCCTTCTAAGATGTTTTATGTTCAATTTCAACTTTGAATTTTATAAAAAAAGAATGTAATGATAAAGAAAAGAAACTTAAGTCTTAATTAAAACACAATTTTTAGGTTTTATTTTTACTTATATTAAATTAACCCTATGTATAAAATCCACGTTTAAGTAATGAAATTTCACTAAAATGAGTCTTTTTTTTTTTCGAAATAGTGTTGCCTACATAATTTTTAAGCGTTGTAAAATTTTCTTCCTGGGGATAGAATTGAAGATGCGGCAGTTTCCGCTCTAACCGTCAAGGGTTTTGATTCCTGGCGGGGCTCCGGCGCTAAGCATATTTCGGCCTTTTTAGCTTCAGAAATTCTCTTTCCTGGCGTCTGCAACGCCTTTGTCTCGTAGTAAGAAGAGAGACTATAAAAAAGGCCATTAGAGATGTGCTTTCTTTCAGAACGCACTATTGATCCTAATCAAAAAAGTCTAGCCCTGTTCAATAGTATTATGGGAGAGACACGCTAGGTAGGCATACATTGCATACAGAAGTCTGTAATGGGCGTGATCTTTTTAAAAAATATTCTTTGTGTTAATTAAGATGTCTCTGTCGCGGACCTTTTTTTTCACACAAAAGTCGTCAATATAACGAAGTGCATTAGTCGTTAAAAATTTGTTTATTATGAGACAAAGGATCCAGAAGAATCACACTAGCGGAGACGCTTTGAAATGTTTTCTTCAAAACGTTTTGACCCGTATATTACATTGACGCATGCGGCTCTCCCAAAAAAGGTCTACATTTCACAAGGTCTTATAAGAAGATGAAACGACGTCTCTTACGTATGATAGCTTAATTTCTAAAACATTGGTACTAATATAATGATACTAATAAATAACACTGAAAATAAAAGATATTTTCCGTCGTCCACTCCCCTTGTTGATTTGTCGTTGGCTTGTCGCTCCGGCTCTATAATCGGCTAAAAATATTGTACTCTTAACTAACAGTCATTTGAAAGCGAAAATGTTTTAAAACTTCATTTTTAGCGGCCCCCGAAAGGGGAAAAGACGTTATTAGCTTTGTGTGGACTGTCTGTCCGTCCGTCCCGTTTAGATCTCGTAAACTAGAAAAGATAGTGAAAATCCGACTTCACAATATTTTAGACCATTGAAATTTCTGATGTAACGGCTTTTTTTCTTTTCTGAAAGCGAAAAATCTAATTTTTTAAATCACTTATGCAAGCAGTTTTTTTCATAAAAATATACCACTTTTACAACTATTCACTATTAATAGTAAAAAAACACTCGAGGCTCTTTATTAGGGGAGGCAGCAACTATTTACCGTATTTTGAACACATTTATGTATACGGTTGTAGATTTTTTGTCAAAATTTAAAAAAAAAAATTTTATTGTTAAGTTCTGTTATAATATGCATATAAGTCAGACATAATTTAAAGCAACAATTAAAAAGTAGTTTTTCATTTTATCGCGTGAACAGTAGCATCGCAATACCACTATAAAACACCTAACCCCAATTTTTAAATTTTATATTTAATTACTGCTGCCGAAATGTTTTATTCTTGAGGAATAAGAGATTGGCCATTTACAAAACAATTAGATCAATTAGATATTCATTATAAGACATCAGTTAGCCCAGGTTCACATCTAACTTCACATTCACTTTCACCTATCCTTTGGTCTGCTGGACCGCTGGGCACCACACAAGATCTGTCAACCTTTTTTCTCCATTATTTTCTGTAATTTGTCTTTGATAGAATTTCATTCTAATAATATTGCAACCTGCCTTTTTACCTGCCTGGGTGGACCACTTCGGGGGGCCGATTTTCAGTTTGTTTCCACACAAACTGACTTTGTAACCTTGTTATTACTAGAGCTACTTAAAGTCGGGATATTCGACTCGAAACACTTATTACAAACAGCCCGAGAAAATTCAAGGCCAGAAATAAGTCGGCGCAAGTAACTTCTTATTGCACCAATATCGCCCCCAACCCCCCAAGTTTTCAAAGGATAATGGATTCATTAAAATTTATCTAAAATATTTAAGTAATTTTTTTATTAATTAAAAATTCAATTTTAAAAAAAAAAGGAACCTTGGCATAACGATTTGGCCGCCCCCTACATTCGGCCCCTTCGTGCAATGCATACATTGCGCAATAGGTAGCGGCGGCCCTGTATATATGTCTGTGGCATTATTGAATCAAGTGTTTAATAAATTAATGCTCAGGAAACTTGAGCACATCGTCTTGTGAGTCTAGATTTAAAGGCTTAGATCATGGAACTATACTTGGAACTATACTTGGAACTATACTTAGATCTTAAGCATTGAAGTTATTCAAGGAAAAAAAAGTGTTTATTAAACTTGAAGTTGCTGAAAGTTTATAAATAGATTATCCAAGCTTTGTTTATATTTGTACGCAAATCTATTAAAGATTACGTTTAGATTCTAGATTCAGAAGTTGATCCCCAATTCTAAACTAGATTTATGGCGTAATAAAGGTACAAATAAATAGTTGATTTCTTTTATATCTCCCGCTATCCGAGTTGGTAGATTCAATTGCTTAAGAAGCTGACGGCGTCAACATCACGCGTTCAATACCCAATGAGAGCTAATTTTTTAAAATGATTTTTTAAAAATATTTTATTTTATTTTAATTAGTATAATGGAGATATTGTCTTCTTCCCCGCAGCTGGGGCACTGTGAATCAAAATTTGGCCATAGCCATGAGAAATATGAGACAACAGGACAGTGGCATGTCCTGTACTGTGCTATAATAGTTTTCTCAGGCCTGGACAGCCTCCACCACGGGGAAGTGCGGTCAGGGCGCCTAATGCGCTCCCACTTTTCCATTTCTGTTTTTTTTTAATTACAGCTAGAGCATGATGAAAACTTACAGCCTGTTAGGTGGGTAGTGTTTCCCCTCCCTGGTGAGCCAAGGAGTCTGCTATAGTGTTGTCAGTAAAACCTATGTGACCTAGTACGCACTGCATTTTGTTTACAGGGGTGCCATAGCGTTGCTTTATGTTGTGTGAAGCCATGATGAAAAGTGTCGATAGTGGGGTGGGGGCATGGTCCAGAGCTTAGCAAAGCCTGTAATACAGGTTTTGAGTCAGTGACCACAACAATCTGCGTTGCCTTCAAATGTCCCTCGCCGAGTTGAGAGTCAATGACTTTTAAGGTCGTTAGATGAACGATTTAGCTTATTGGCATTAAGGTCTACTAGATTCAGGCGTATGTTTGGGGTCGTTGGACGACACCAATTGGGGAATGTGATCAAAACGTTGAATGTTTTGTCGGTTGGTGGACAGGCCAGATTTATCAGATAGTCTAGTGGCATGATGCATAAAAGACTGCATCTGGATACGTCTTCATCTTCTCCGACCATACACTAATTTTCTAGCTGGGAGGTATTTATCCAGCCATTTATACCGCTCAAAGCAAGAAATATATCCCCTAACTCAATGTATTCTAACATTCACTTGTTGTTTCTATTAATAAATCTTTCTTTTTGTTTCCTCTTGTTAGCTACACGACTTTCAACAGCAGCTATGGACAGCTTACACAGATTTATGCCTACTACAAAACAGATATAACCTACGCTGAGGCTGTGGCCATGTGCCAATGTCTTGATTCACGTCTTTACGTGGCGCGGAACTTGTCCAAATTGGAGTTTATCATCCAGTCGGCGGTCGGTGCAGGACGCGCCACATGGATTGGCCTTGACGACATTGTCCAGGAAGGTCAGTTTGTCTGGATCGATGGTCAGCTTTTCGATTGGACTTACCGAAACAATTATTTTATACCTGGACGACCGGATGATTACATGCAATCACAGGACTGTTGTGTGGTAGATCTTGGCTCAAGACTTCTAGATGATATTTCTTGCTATAGCCAATTTTCCTTTATTTGTGAGAAAGTATGAGCACATGTTTTTCTCCCATTGTACAAGAAGGAAACTACGCAGTTGGTCATCTTTACGTCGTCTCTTTTCATTTGCATACCATCTTTGTTATTACAAAGCTTATATCAACTCAACTCACTCTGGTAGAAAGTTTGTTCACTTTATTTCTCCCTCAAACCAATCTCGGATCAAGTTAAAATTTAATATAATTATTTCTTGTACCAGACAAAACATAGGCCTATATCAAATAAAAAAACAACAACAAATTAGTTAATAAAAAATTGGTAATTAATATTTTGTATTTGTAATATACTAAGTCAATTCATAACCTTAGAAACAAGGCTTTATTTCAATAAAACACGACTGATACACACAATAACACAGTACAGACTGGTCACGATTCACAGACCACGATAATGCGAACACGATTACAAATACTAGCACGATTACAAGCACGGGTAACACACAAGTTCATTTAACGATCACTCCATTCACCCCTCCTTTATTTCTTTCTGGGTCTTAGGTTATAACCATGCGTATGAAGGGAAGGATCCGGAGGTATCTCTGGCGTAGACTTTTCTCCTTGCAAGTCGTAACTGTCCTGTACGGGACTCGAGTCAATATTGGCCTCTGGCATTGGGTGGCTCCCCTGTGAGTCACTGATGACTTCTGGCTGGTTGTACATCATTGGGGTGGGACTCTGTGAATTACTGATAGTTTCAGGCACGTAGCGACTCCCTGGTGAGAGATCCAAAGAGTCACCGACCTCTTGAGGCAGAATACCTTTCTCTGGTTCGAAATAGTCGTTCGTGGAACTTTCCTTCGGCGCCAGGTGCCTAAGCGACACTGTCTCCTCCTGGCCGTTTGGAAATCGTATATGGGCGTACTGTGGGTTGCAGCTAATAAGTTCAACCTCTTGTACCAATGGGTCAAATTTTGAAGATCTTACAGGGGATTTTAGTAATACTTTGCCTGGGTTCTGTAGCCAAGTAGGCAAGGATGTTCCCGTTGGCGATCTTCTGTTGAATTTGAAGATCCGTTCGTGTGGAGTTTCATTAGTAGAAGTACACAGTAATGATCGAATTGAGTGAAGTGCCTGGGGCAACACAGATTCCCACTGTGATAGTTCCAACTTCCCTGAGTCCAATGCTAATAAGATAGCCTGCCACAATGTTTTATTCAGCTTTTCTATTAGCCCATTTCCTTTGGCATTGTAGGGCGTTGTCCTGCTAGTGGCTATGCCCTTAGAATGTAGATATTCTGTAGTTTCTGTGGACATAAATGATGTGCCACGATCAGAGTGGATGTAACTGGGTGTTCCAAAGAGGAAAAATAACTGGTCGAAGCACTTTATTACTGTCTTAGATGTCATATCAGGACAGGGAAAAGCGAATGGAAACCGCGAATATTCGTCAATCATTGTTAACAAATACTTGTTGCGAGTAGCTGATGGCAAAGGACCTTTAAAGTCAACACTTATTCTTTCAAACGGCTGTGTGGCCTTGATGAGCGTACCTGCAAATTCCTTATAGAATTGCAGTTTAATTCTATTGCAGGTTCTGCATTGTTGAATGGTCTGTCTGACCTCTTCAACCGAGAAGGGTAAGTTCTTTGACCTGACATAATGTAGAAGTCTAGTGACACCTGGATGACACAGGTAGTCATGGTACTGTGACAAGTCAAAAACTCGCTGTCAGAGTCACTCAAATTTATCACAGCATTAATTATTATTTTTCATCATTTATTTATTTTATTTTAATTATTTCTCCATCCTACCCCTAAATTATTCACCCGCCACACCTTTTCCTCTCTACCAGGCTAGACTTAGTCCACCACCTTGGAGAAAATTAGGCCAGTCCTTTCATTTATCTGCCCTTGACCGGGGCAAAGATAGACACGTTCTCTTTAGTCTTATCCGCGGATGTCCGCCGCGATTAACCCCCCCCCCTTCTCTCACGTCTCTCTTTGATCTAAGAGATCACAAAGGTCAACACACCGCGAGATACTCCAAGGTGCGGCTCTTGTCGGACTTCACCCACGTGTAAGCTAATTCTTAGCCTAGGACATTTCCGGTGTCCGCCCACACTTTTCAGGCATATATATATAGTAAACCAACTCAAATCACCCTCTCTTTCTCATTCGAGCTGAGCTATCGAGTCTGGACTATATCACTTATTCTTTCTCCTAGAGGAATACCTGGTGGTAAGCCGAACTTAATCACAAGTTCCATCTTAATTACTCTGTGTATATTTCCATTGGATTTTATCATGTGTATTTTGCTTAGTTCATTTATATTTAATTAGTGCATTGTGTATTTCTCACTGGCGTAAGTAGAAAACATAAACATGCCCTATGTATTTATTTATGTACTGCATTAATCTATTAATGCTACGTTGCTCAATTGATCGTTGATGCAACCATGTATATATTTGTACATCTTATTTTATTTCCTTTATCTCGGTTGGCCGCCTTGATAATTTTACTAGCGCACTGACCCTGCGTCTAGAAAAGAGATATGAATTGTCTCCCCTGTAGTGAATTGTCTCCCCTGTACTCATTTTACTCTAACGAGAGTTGCGCCCCTTGAATGGACACCCTCACCATTCAAGTGCGCTCCATTGTTCTCGATCGACGGTCATATGTAAACATACCGTCAGGATCGCCGACCACCGCCCATTTCACTCCCCCCCCCCCCTTTTCTTTCTCTATCCACCTGTGTTGTTTATTTGAGATTATTATTTCCCCTTCTATGTACATTTTTATATTATTACTTTCCCTTGTATGTACATTTTTATATTGCTACTATCTGCCATCCATTTTCCAAATCCCATTTGTCATCATCTCCCCTTTTGTGCTCAAAAGCAATTTCACCAATCTGACGAATGCACCTCAGTCGAGGGCATCGATAAGATGCATGAGAGACATGTCCTAACTTGTCTTTATTTATCCGCAGCCTCCCTCAGGTGTCTGCCTATTTATTTGCTATTTGCTGTACAGTGTCTACTCGACGCCACTCAACTACTGCCTATTTATCGGATTACTTACCTGCCTATTTGCCTACTGGCCTATCTATGTGCTTAGTGCTATTCAGCACTGCACTTTCCTATTGAGCATCATCTACCGCCTACAAAGATCTACTCAACTCTACTACTTGGCGCTATCGGCATTGCCCGCCTATTCGACAGCCCACCTGTCAAGCTATTAGGTGCGACGTCCCTATAGACCAGATCTGTGTGAGACGTCATAGCTACGCCAACCCTCTGCAACTCACTGGACATATCCTGTCAACCACGCTGCCCACGGCAGATCAGCTCTGCCCGCAGTAACCTTGTGCCCACGGTATCCGGCCACCCGCCATACTGTGCCCACTACAGATACTAGAACTTGGGACTGAGACTCCACAAGAACTATATCGCCGGCGTCCCTCTATCCGCTAGAGCGCCACCTCCAGCTGCAGAACCTCAAGCCAGGACCCAGCCAGCTGCGACATCAACAGGACAACCAGCTAAGTCAGAGGACAAAGTGACATACTCTCTTATTATGTGCAAGAGTGATGATTAAACATAGAATACACTAGAGATAGATGCTAACCCTCCCCCTTTTTATTATTATATGTATATTTATGTAAATAAATATCCTTTATTTTAACTTTTGTATCTATCTTTCATTGCTTTGTCTCGTTGCGTGCCTGCTCCCGATTCATATGCTGATAAGTGAGGGGTGTGATAGCTTTAAAAATAATCATCCCCTAGACATAAAACGTGCCAAACACACGTCACATTTCCCCACCTGTCACATTTTGGCGAGCCCGTCCGTGGATTTAACCCATTAGTACAGCAGGCACGAACAGGCAGCAATAACTAAAGTCCATATCAATTTTTTTCTAAGAATATTTATAAGTATCATCACTTCGCATTTTCAAGAGTGTCACTTCTGTCATATTTTATATTTTATTATTATTGCATTTCATGTGTAATATTTTCTTGCAGGAACTTTGTGATTAACGTAGGCAGACACCACATTCCTTTTGCACTCTTCCCTATAACTCCTAAGTAATTGCTTTCAGCAGCTCCTTCCTCGTCCCCACCTCTTACTCTATATTCTGCTTTATCCCCCTCATACCCAACCATGGCCAGTGGCACTCGCTCCAAGGCTGAACCTGACCGCAAGCAGCGTTTAGCAGATATCATGGATGAGGCTAAATTCTTTGACGATGAAGCAGAACGGAAAGAATATGTGAGATCCCAGCTTGAGGCGCTTAAAAGAGACGAAAAGGAAGAAAAAAGAAAGGAAGACGAAAAGGAAGAAAAAAGATTAGCGAGGGAGCATGAAATAGCTATGGAAAGGGAGAGAAGGGAAACTGAAACAGCGTTGAAGGAAAGGGAAGCGAGAAAGGAAGCTGAAATAGCTATTGCTAAAGAAAGAGAAAGAAAGGAAGCTGAAATAGCCATAGCTAAAGAAAAGGAAATTACAGCGAGAGAAAAGATAGCCGCGGACAAAGAGAACGAGGCCGCCCGCCAGGCTTCTTCCGAGTCACGCCCGGCTAGCCCAGCATCCTTTCAGAGTTCCTTGAACGGTCTACCCCACATGCCAATGGAGCACTTCGACGACAAGACGGAGAACATCGAAGTTTATCTTGTCCGCTTTGAGGAAGTAGCACGCTTTTACAGTCTGCCAGAGGAGAAATGGTGCTTCCGGCTATCCCAATGCCTCCGAGGCAAAGCCTACGAAGTTTACTCCAAACTTCCCTCCGGCCAGCGAGAAGACTACGCAGCCCTCAAGCAGGCGCTACTCGTCCAGTTTGAGCTGACCGCCGAGGCCTACCACAAAAAGTTCAGAGGTTCCCGCCTCGAACGCAGAGAGACCTACGGTAACCTCTGCGAAAGGCTGGACAAGTACCTTGTCAGGTGGCACGCCCTCAGCCAATTGCCAGAGACTTTTGATGGCCTAGCATGCCTCATCCTCTCTGAGCAACTTTTGGAGTGCATGTCCCCAGAGGTCAGAGTTTATGTCAGGGAGCAACAAGCAACCGCACCCGCTGACATAGCTTCCGCCGCTGACCGGTACTTGAACGCCCGTATGGACTTAAAAGGCAAAGCGACCGCGACAGACCAGCAAACGGACCAACCTACTTCTCCTGCTCAGCCCGACCTTGCTCCCAAAACTCTCCAGCATAACCAGGCAACAGGTCGGCAATCAGCCCCTCATAGCCACAATAACCGCCCCAACCACCAGTCTCGCTATAACCAGACCAACTACTCTCAGCGTGACTCACGTCATAGCGCGCGTGACAGTAGACCCACTCCACAACGGCAGCAGCAGGCCCCACGGACCCTATCTGCGGTGACGCCAGTCTCTCAACCCTCCGCGATCGATCTTTCTGACCAACCGGAGGAGGGCACATACTTCGTCTCCACGATGGCCGTGGCTCCTCAACCCACTGCCACTGAACTCGGCCAACCAGAACTCCCACCCGTGCCACCTCACCCCACCTCTTCTCCTCCGGGAGTAGAGAACATTCTGGCCAACGGTGTTGAAGTCTTGGGCCTTTACGACTCAGGCTGTTCGTTCGGCGCGGTTATAAATAGAACGCTGATTGACCCATCGGATCTCACTGGTGGAACAGTGACAATCCAGTCCATAGACCGTGGCACTCCTCCGCAGGTTCTACCTGTCGCGAGGGTACACGTGGAGTGCAGATACGTACATGGCACCATTGACGCCGCCGTCATGGACACGCCAGTGTATGATTTCATTCTAGGCTCCAAATATGTCCCTCTTGGAGTAGTCCATAAGCCATACTTCTCTCTGCCCGTCGGTAGATCGACGAAGCAGAAACGTGGCAGCAACCAGCTGGTTGGAAGCCCTGGTCGCCTCGCTAACACGCCTAGTCCCGACTCATCAGCGAAGCTCAAACCACACTGCCCTGGCATTGACACTGCTAGGAAGTCACGAGTTAAGTCGTATACCCGCGCTCGTGAGGGTCTACTTGACCCAGGCTACTCAGCCAAAATCATGCAACATTCCTCTGACATTGACAGTGTCAGAATGCCCCGAGGTAAGATTAACCCTTGCTCTCGTGGACTCACTCCTCTTTGTGGCTTCTCAGCCACCAGTCCGAATCAACCTCCCCCTGGCATTAATAGTGTCAGGAAGTCACGAGGTAAGCCGAACCCTCGCGCTCGTGAAAATACTCCTCTTCATGGCTCCTCAGCCACCATTCCGAATCAACCTCCCCCTGGCATTGATAGTGTCAGGGAGTCACGAGGTAAGCCGAACCCTCGCGCTCGTGAAGACTCTTCTCACCATGGCTCCTCAGCCACCATTCAATATCGACCTTCCCCTGGCATTGACCGTGTCAGGAAGCCACGATGTAAGCCAAGTTATCGCAATCGTGGGGACGTTCTCCGGCAGAACTCCACATTCTTTATCAGGCCACTCTTCCCTGACATTGATCGTGTCAGACGATACCGAGGTAAGCTGACTACTTACTCTCGTGAAGAAGCGCCTCATAGCGGCTTCGGAGGTAAGCCCCAACGAGCACACGTGCCTTGGGCACCCCGCCTAAGCCCCAATCACACTCCCCAATCCGCCCCAGGAAGGAATGATTACTCACCCAATCGCCCAATCTACTCTCCCAAGCAACCCCATATGTTTCACTCAGGTGACTACATACACAGGGACGGAAAGTAGACCACGGACAGACTTGGACAGACTCTCCTCCTGGCATGGCTATCCCTTTATTTTTCCAGATTTTTTTTCTAATGCTGTGATAACAACTGATCTTAAAGTTAGAGTGACATCAGTCTGCTCGCACTTTATGGATCTTTCTGCGATAGATCCATCTTGGCGGCGGCGTATGTGACAAGTCAAAAACTCGCTGTCAGAGTCACTCAAATTTATCACAGCATTAATTATTATTTTTCATCATTTATTTATTTTATTTTAATTATTTCTCCATCCTACCCCTAAATTATTCACCCGCCACACCTTTTCCTCTCTACCAGGCTAGACTTAGTCCACCACCTTGGAGAAAATTAGGCCAGTCCTTTCATTTATCTGCCCTTGACCGGGGCAAAGATAGACACGTTCTCTTTAGTCTTATCCGCGGATGTCCGCCGCGATTAACCCCCCCCCCTTCTCTCACGTCTCTCTTTGATCTAAGAGATCACAAAGGTCAACACACCGCGAGATACTCCAAGGTGCGGCTCTTGTCGGACTTCACCCACGTGTAAGCTAATTCTTAGCCTAGGACATTTCCGGTGTCCGCCCACACTTTTCAGGCATATATATATAGTAAACCAACTCAAATCACCCTCTCTTTCTCATTCGAGCTGAGCTATCGAGTCTGGACTATATCACTTATTCTTTCTCCTAGAGGAATACCTGGTGGTAAGCCGAACTTAATCACAAGTTCCATCTTAATTACTCTGTGTATATTTCCATTGGATTTTATCATGTGTATTTTGCTTAGTTCATTTATATTTAATTAGTGCATTGTGTATTTCTCACTGGCGTAAGTAGAAAACATAAACATGCCCTATGTATTTATTTATGTACTGCATTAATCTATTAATGCTACGTTGCTCAATTGATCGTTGATGCAACCATGTATATATTTGTACATCTTATTTTATTTCCTTTATCTCGGTTGGCCGCCTTGATAATTTTACTAGCGCACTGACCCTGCGTCTAGAAAAGAGATATGAATTGTCTCCCCTGTAGTGAATTGTCTCCCCTGTACTCATTTTACTCTAACGAGAGTTGCGCCCCTTGAATGGACACCCTCACCATTCAAGTGCGCTCCATTGTTCTCGATCGACGGTCATATGTAAACATACCGTCAGGATCGCCGACCACCGCCCATTTCACTCCCCCCCCCCTTTTCTTTCTCTATCCACCTGTGTTGTTTATTTGAGATTATTATTTCCCCTTCTATGTACATTTTTATATTATTACTTTCCCTTGTATGTACATTTTTATATTGCTACTATCTGCCATCCATTTTCCAAATCCCATTTGTCATCATCTCCCCTTTTGTGCTCAAAAGCAATTTCACCAATCTGACGAATGCACCTCAGTCGAGGGCATCGATAAGATGCATGAGAGACATGTCCTAACTTGTCTTTATTTATCCGCAGCCTCCCTCAGGTGTCTGCCTATTTATTTGCTATTTGCTGTACAGTGTCTACTCGACGCCACTCAACTACTGCCTATTTATCGGATTACTTACCTGCCTATTTGCCTACTGGCCTATCTATGTGCTTAGTGCTATTCAGCACTGCACTTTCCTATTGAGCATCATCTACCGCCTACAAAGATCTACTCAACTCTACTACTTGGCGCTATCGGCATTGCCCGCCTATTCGACAGCCCACCTGTCAAGCTATTAGGTGCGACGTCCCTATAGACCAGATCTGTGTGAGACGTCATAGCTACGCCAACCCTCTGCAACTCACTGGACATATCCTGTCAACCACGCTGCCCACGGCAGATCAGCTCTGCCCGCAGTAACCTTGTGCCCACGGTATCCGGCCACCCGCCATACTGTGCCCACTACAGATACTAGAACTTGGGACTGAGACTCCACAAGAACTATATCGCCGGCGTCCCTCTATCCGCTAGAGCGCCACCTCCAGCTGCAGAACCTCAAGCCAGGACCCAGCCAGCTGCGACATCAACAGGACAACCAGCTAAGTCAGAGGACAAAGTGACATACTCTCTTATTATGTGCAAGAGTGATGATTAAACATAGAATACACTAGAGATAGATGCTAACCCTCCCCCTTTTTATTATTATATGTATATTTATGTAAATAAATATCCTTTATTTTAACTTTTGTATCTATCTTTCATTGCTTTGTCTCGTTGCGTGCCTGCTCCCGATTCATATGCTGATAAGTGAGGGGTGTGATAGCTTTAAAAATAATCATCCCCTAGACATAAAACGTGCCAAACACACGTCACATTTCCCCACCTGTCACAGGTACGTCTTCAGGCTACTTTGTTTCGTCATGGTTGCACAGTGCCCTCTAGACAAGGTGTCTGCTGCTGTGTTGGCGTTCCCAGGTCTATACTGTATATCAAACTTGAAGCTTGCCAGTTCCAATTTCCACCTTTGTATCTTATCGTTTTTAATTTTCTTGTCATGAGTGTCTTTCAATATGTATGAAATAGACCGCTGGTCCGTAATAAGGGTAAAATGATTGCCACACAAATAATGTTTCCACCTGCGTATGGCTTCAATTATTGCAGTTGCTTCTTTCTCTATGGCAGATTGATACCTTTCAGTAGGTGAAAGAGTTCTAGAGAAGAATGCAATAGGTCTTCCATCCTGATTTAAAGTGGCAGCTACTGCGATGTCAGAAGCGTCAGTTTCCACAATTAGAGGATGGTCATACTTTATGGTGAAAATTGCTGCTTTCTGCAATTCTTCTTTCAAGTCTTCCAACGCTGCTTTTACTTCTGTAGGTACAGGAAAAATTTGATTTTTCATTATAGGATACATTTTGTCGGAGAAATTTGGTATCCAGTGAGCATAATATGCCAAAAGTCCTACAATCCTTTTCTGAGACTTCAGATCTTTTGGAGGTGGCAAATCTCGCAGAGCTTGAAATCTATCAGGGTCCGGCTTCAAATGCCCTTTGGATATTTCATATCCAAGCAGCTTTACCTTCTTAGTAGCAAATACACTTTTACTTTCGTTGAAAGTTATTCCGTATTCCAGAGCTACCTTCTGAAAATGCAACAGATTTTTGTTATGGGAGTCTACATCTGTACCACATATTGTTACATTGTCGACATAGGCAAACGTGTCAGACAACTTTTCTTTTTCTATAATAGTGTCTATGGTTTTCTGGAAGCAAGCTACACCGTTAGTGACCCCAAAGGGTATTCTGCAAAACTGGTAGAGTTTACCACAAGCTTCGAAGGCTGTGTATTTCTTTTCGCTCTGTTGGATAGGTATTTGGTGATAAGCACTCTCCAGATCCAATGTGCTAAAGATTTCATACCTGGAAATTTTCTCCACCATTTCATCCACTCTAGGCATGGGGTAAGCGTCCAGGTAAGTAAATCTATTTATAGTTTGGCTATAATCAACGACCATTCGCTTTTTGTGCCGCTCATTGGTCGTGACAAGGACTTGAGCTCTCCAAGGTGATTTGGAAGGTTCAATGATACCGTTTCGTATCAATTTCTCAACTTCAGCTTTAATAAATTGTGTGTCTTGGAAGGAGTAACGACGAGATTTAGTAGCAATAGGTCTGCAATCAGGGGATAAATTTGCAAACAATTGTGGTGCCTCTACCTTAACAGCATTGAGCGAGCAGACATGAAATGCAGGTCGACCACCATTGAATGGAATTATCAGTTCTATGTGTAATGCGAGGAAATCTAACCCAAGCACTACATCAGTGCAAAGTTCATCCAGTAACGAAAGTTTGAATTGATTGTAAACTTCCCCTTTGTATTTTAGCGATGCAAACATGTGGCCTCTTGTGACACTTGACAGTTGAGATGACGCCATAGAAATTTTGTGCTTTGAACGTGTCACTGACCAATCGTACTCTCTTGGTATATTTGAAGAAATGTAGCTTTCCCCGCTACCTGTATCAATTAGGGCTTTTAGGTTCACGCCATTTACAGAGATGTGTACTGTTGATTTAGTTAAACCAGGTACAGACGAAGTAGCAATTAATGATGTTAGATGTGTAGAGTCCTTAATGCAGCTACAATCTTTACAAGATTGTCTTTTAATCTCGTGGCTAGGAGATGTTTTGACTTTTGTTTTGGTTATAGGAGTGTTGCGAGACCTGCAAACCTTCGAAAAATGTCCATTTTTCCCGCACGAATGACACATGCAGTCTTTGGCAGGGCATTTCGCTCTGAGATGCCGACTACCTCCGCAAAAGAAACATTTAGTATTCACTGTTGCGATTGTTTCTGAGTCCACCATTTCTTCGGTTGAGATTGCCGATGACGAAAGAGATGACTCTACCAATTGAGAAGGAATACTAAACGAACTGGATTCTTTTTGGGCCATGTCGAGTGTCTTGGCAATATCTAAAGCCATTTTCAAGTCAAGGGATCTTTTCTCAAGTAGCCTCTGTCTAATTACACTCGAACGCATGCCGCTAACAAAGGCATCACGAATGGCGTCCTCTTCATTTTTGTCAGCACTGACAGCTCGGAACTGACAATCTCTGGCCATCACTCTCAGCTTGTGTACAAATTGATCAAGACTTTGATCGACTTCTTGTTTGCAAGTTGCAAGCAAATGTCTGGCCAATGTTTCATTAGGGGCCTTCACAAATAAATTCTCAAGAATAGATTTTGCTTCTGAGTATTTAGAACAGGTAGAAATATACTGATATAAGGATGGAGACACAAAGTTGCATAGCAGGTCAAACTGTTCGCTTTCACTAGCCCCTACCTTCGTTGCGAATCTGTCAAAACAAGAAATCCAATGTTTCCATGTAACTGAAGCATTAGTTGAACTAGGGTCAGCATCCAGTCTATTGGGACGCAAAAACTTGTCCATTTAAGAATGGTTTTATTGAAATAAATTGTAATATACTAAGTCAATTCATAACCTTAGAAACAAGGCTTTATTTCAATAAAACACGACTGATACACACAATAACACAGTACAGACTGGTCACGATTCACAGACCACGATAATGCGAACACGATTACAAATACTAGCACGATTACAAGCACGGGTAACACACAAGTTCATTTAACGATCACTCCAGTATTATACAAGGGAAAGAAATTGTACTTGACAAATGTGGTGGTATAAGTTGAATTAGTTCTCTTGAATAGATTTGAGCCCTGAGTTTAAATACAAGTCGCATATTTAAAAAAATGCATTTAAAAATCGACCACGGTAACATTCATGTAGATACCACCTTCTTGCTCCCCCTTTTCCAACTGGTCCAGACAAGTGATAGGATCCTAGCGTAGTGAGAAATTAAAGCATGAAATTGCGCTAAACAAAAACAGTTGGTAAAAATATTTCTAATCACACAGATTTATCATTGTTGGTTTAGATCAGTGGTCTTCAACCTTTTTTAGCCAACCGCCCCCTTTTTGTATTTTTTCTTTAAAAAAATTCGCCAGCAGCGCCCCCCCCCACTTCGAAAAATACTAATAAAGATGCGCGAGAAACCAAATTTGAATAAAATTTCATTGATTAATTTTCACGCTGTCAGTAACAGATCTTTAATTTTATAACTATTATACAAAATTATGTCTAATAACTTGCAATGATTACATATAAAAATAAATCTCATTCTCAAGACTTTATTTCAAACCCTTTGAATAGTCCCTTTGTGCCCATGCCCAGCGCCCCCCCCCACCGCCAAATTTGCTCAAAGTGATCCCCAATTTCACAAAATCCCCCCCCCCCCCCCAGGGTCGCTAGCGCCCCAAGAAGACAACTGGGTTAGATGTATTACAAAATTATTATATGACTGATCGAAACTAATGAATACAATTACACTTAATTTAAGCTTTTAAGAATTTTTTTTCTTGTTTTAGTGAATCTTTGCTATCTTTATGTTATCTTTGAAGGCATTGAATCATCATTTTTTTGTACATAAACCATCAATATGCATCTTTATGTTACCTTAATAACATCTTTAAATTTTCTTTTATGTCTTGCGTGTTAAATATCAGTTTTTGACAACAATGCACTATAAGTAACAATGTTCTCTGCTTCAAAGAAAAAAAAACAAGCTTCGTTTGAAAGTGAACAACCGACATGAGTCTGGTTATTAATCGTGCACATTTTAGGATTAATTTTCAAGTTCTACAAGGGTACCGGGTTATTTGGAGAGTTTCATTAGTCCAGCTGCTTTAGAAATATGCTATTTGGGCAGAAAAATCAGGCTGAGTCCGCCAATATCGTATGGCTTGTATAGGGATCTATGAACTGAAAAAATTTGAGGACCTCTGGGTCATGAAATCGTGTAGAAGGGACTGGCGTTTCTGTGATATTTCAAGAAGGCCTTGATCGACCGATACAAGGAACGAGTGCGTCAGAGTCAGGCGATTCAGTCCGGTACTGTTAGTTCAAGTCGACAGTGGAGTTAGCCCGGTACTGTTAGTCCAAGTCCACAGTGAAGTTAGTCCGGTTCTGTTACTCCAAGTCCACAGTGAAGTTAGTCCGGTTCTGTTACTCCAAGTCCACAGTGAAGTTAGTCCGGTTCTGTTAGTCCAAGCACTGGCGGATCCAGGGGGAGGGGCGGTAGGGGCGATCGCCCCTCCCACTCGGCCGACCCCCCCCCCCCGCCCCCGGAGGGGGGGGGGGTTGCGGACGAATTTTAGTATAGAATTCACACAATTTGTATACGAATTTATTACTTATGTTAATAATATATACTAATTATTTTTATTTCAACCTATTTTTATATTATTTCGCCCCCCCCCTCTAGTATGTTGGCCGATATGGTGGGGTCGGGAGGGGGCGATGACATCCATTCCGCCCCCCCCCCCCCCCCCCCTAAACGTTCGAGTGTGGGGGGGGGGCGGTCCAATTTATTTGTAGAAATCACATCTTGCTAACAGAATCAATTAAATATCTAGATTATATGATTAAAACGTGTTATTGGTATTTTAACCGATCTTTATATTATGCCGTTCCCCTGTTGACCGATTAAGATGGGGGGAGGGGCGAATACTTCTACTGCCCTTCCCACCTAAGCACTTTGAGTGTGGGGGGCGGTCCTACTTTGATGGAAAAATAATAGTTTGTGAACAAAATTAGTTGAATTAATATATAAAATTTATATTATGTCGCTCCCCTTCAGATATTTTTGCCGATTCGGTGGAGTAGGGGGGCGATTGCATGTACTGCCCTCCCCACTCTAGCCCTCTGAGTGGGGGGGGGGCGGTCCTATTTTTATGGGGAAATCATTGTATGTGAACAAAATTAGTCGAATATCTATATAATATAAACTACGTGAACCCATTGTATATTATTTCGCACCACAATCTAATATCAAATTTTATGATTAGTAAATATAAAATAAAAAAGGGCTGTACCAGGTGGGAGGGGCGATACATGCAATCACCTTCCCCCCAGGGGACAAACCAATACTTTTTCTTTTTGAATTATAGTTAAGAAATTACAAAATAAAAAAAAACTCTGTCACTAAAATAATTTATACATGCTATAAAATAAAATCGTATTTTGAGTCGCCCCACCCCTATTCTTTTAATGCCAAATGCAATCATTAGCAGAAATTATAAAAAGGAGCGAGGATTAATCATTTTCACTATATATATGTAATTTTACATGAATTTATCTTAATTATTTTAAGAAAGACTTTGCTTTGGAAAAGTTATAATTCAAACGAAATTTTTCAGTATAAGAGTCACGATTGAGATGAGTTCTTAACCCAAATGATTTTTTTCCTAGTAGCCTTTTCCCAACCTTTACTCAATTTGATATTTTTCTAGTTAAATAAGTTTTGGACTATAACTCACAATTTATGCTTGTATTTTATTGAATATTATTTATCGAATAATTTTTTTTCGGCGGCGATCCTCGAAGCCTTAATCTAAAGATGTGGGGTATCTTATCTTTTCAAGGAATAAATCAGTTTTATTTGCAATGCATTGACGGCGTAAAAATTAATATTAGAATATTTTTCAACATTATTCAAAAGGTCCTTTATAATAGTTTTATTTGCAATGTATTAAGGGCCTATAAATTTATATTAAAACATTTTTCAACATTATTCAAAAGGTCCTTTATAATAGGATGAATATCGAGCTTTAGGTCAGGAGAATGCGTTTTCTCAGTGAAGAATGCAAGAAAACGCTTTTGGCGTCGGGTTCGGGGTGGAGCCCCGACTCCACTGATAAATAATGAGCTGTAGATGTCAGAAGGATGCGTTTCTGCAGTGAAATATGCAAGAAAACGCTTTTGGAGTCGGGGCTTAGCCCGGAACCCCACTGGAGAATCTTACAGCGCTCCCCCAGACCCTCTAGCTTGCAAGAGAAAGGCCTCAACATGACTTTTTTTTTCGCCGAAGGTTGAGAAACACTGATTTATTTTATTCTGACATATATATATATATATATATATATATACATGCTGTACGCACATTTATGCATAGGGTTAGGGTTTACTCGGCATTAGGGTTAGGGTTTGGAAAAAAATCGCCCCCCCCCCTCCCAGTCCAAAGTTCTGGATCCGCTAGTGAGTCCGCTAGTGAGTCCAAGTCTACAGTGAAGTTAGTCCAGTACCGTGAGTCCCGACTGAAGCAGTCAAGGACGGTACAGAGAGACAAGTAAAGTACATTGAATACAGCTAGACTATTCGTGTTGCCAATGTTTTGAAAGTATTTGATTGTTTATGTATTACACTCCTATAAACTATTAGTGATGGGAACTAAACTAACTTTTAAAAGTTAAACTAAAACTAGTTTTCAACTAAAATAAAGTAGATATTTAAACTAAAAACTAAAAGTTTATCATGAATTTTAAAATATAGTTAAACTAAACTAAAGATAATTAATTAAACTCTCCAAAACCTTTTTTTTTTTTTGGGGGGGGGGCGGTGTTGAACTAGATATAATCATCCGACTGTATGCCTACGGTTCGACATTATTCATTTAACATTGTAGAAATATTTATCCATAATAAAATCAGTAATAAGGAATATGTTTCTTACATATACGTTCATGCACAATAAAATAAAATAAACAAGATGTCTAAATAAATCTGTGTGCTTGTATTTTTGCATTGAATTAAAACCTTTCGAAAAGAATGGTACTCTTTTTTAAACAAATTAGATTAACTTATTATATAACGAAAATCTTACAATCTAACTTATACGTTTAAAGTACGGTAAAGTTTAATAGTAAACCAAATAACATAAATTTACAATTTACAATTCAGATCTAGTAACCAAATGAAATAGAAACTAAATCGTTGGAGTTTTAAGAAACATTTGACATGTATGCCTATAACTATTTTATAGTGTAAAATACATGCTTGACTAACATGCCGATGTGCTTTTTTCTTGTCTGACCACGAAAAATATAACTAACACTATTGCATAACCATTAAACGCGCAAGGGAAAAAAAAACAGGGTGGTCTTGTCATTATGGACTGTACACTATATAGGCCTACACGTGTACGTCTATCTGGCCTGGTTGTTAAAAATCAGTCGGACACACAGTCTATTTACTTTCTGGGCAGGAAGGGTGTATAACTATTTTAGTGTAGAGAGATATCTACGAACATACTTGACTAGCCATGCCAGTGTGTTATTTTCTTGTCTGACCACTCCACATTAAGCAAACACTATTGCATAACGCGTAATGAAAAAAAATGCAGGGTAGTCTTGCAGTATCATCGACTACACACGTAAAGTACACTAGGCCTTCATGTGTATGTCTAGCTGACCAGGTTGTTAAAATCAGTTGGACACAGTCTATTTACTTTATGGTCAGAGAAGATGTGGATTAAGATTTTTTTTTTTCTAGAGTTGGTTATCCTAATGCTTTTAGATCTATATAGGCCTAGCTGTCGATTTGAACTTAGATCTCAATAATAAGTCTTAAAACTATAAAAAGGGTGTACTTGATGTTCCTGCAGTTAAAAAATTATTGTTTGCCGCAAATAAATTGATTAAAACCACTTAATATTGATCTAACTCACTATTATAATCAGATCCCCACTATAAACAGAAATTAAACACCTCCACGTGGCTCAACCGAACGCCTCCATTCATAATATTGCATAGAAGCTTTTGGCAAAATTTTTTAAACTTTTTATAATACTGCTACTTTCAGTTGCAAATATTTACTCCCATAATTTCTACCAGCATCTTACTTTACCCTCTTCAAATGCAGACTGACTAAATAGTTGTTAACTGAATCATTTTTTTGATAATCAAAGTTATTGATATCACATGACCAGAAAACAGGGATGTGTGTTTCAACCCTGACCACATGTTGAAAAGTTGTACAAATTTTAATTAAACTTTTTAGTTAGTGACTAAAAAAATTAATTAAACTACGATTTTAACTAAACCTTTTTTTTTTTAGTTAAACTAAAAGTTTCTAATTTTTTAGTTAACTTTTGCCCATCACTAATAGATATAGGTGTGAAAGTTAAAAAAGAACAGCGAGAGATGTGCGAGTAATAACCTGCTCAAATTATCATTACATTTGTATTTTTACATAGATCTACTTTCCTGTTGAACCGCTGCATATCAATATGTCAAAAGAGTTATTTTCAGCGGTCAAGGGACGAGGGACGGACCTACAGGACAGTGCTGGTAGAAATACTACACGTGAATACTACCCATCTTCGTGACGACGTAGAGGGTTCCTCGAAAAGATAATGGTAATTCCTGTTTGTTAAATTGCTTTTCGCTCGCTCAGCTAACCGTTAGATTCAATATAAATATTGCACGACAACAGTGATCAGCCGCGACATGCCATTTGTTTGAATGTGTTATTCGTTTGAATGTGTTATTTGTTTGAATGTGTTATTCGTTTGAATGTGTTATTTGTTTGAATGTGTTATTCGTTTGAATGTGTTATTTGTTTGAATGTGTTATTTGTTTGAATGTGTTATTTGTTTGAATGTGTTATTTGTTTGAATGTGTTATTTGTTTGAATGTGTTATTTGTTTCAATGTGTTATTTGTTTGAATGTGTTATAGAACGAAAGCTAGAAACCTGCTAAACTAAAGTGTTATCTTGTAACATAATGAACCGAAAGAAATACCAATTGATTTCTTTATGCGCTAAGATGAAACGAATGCTAACTATCAGATAATTATTAGCAATGTGACAACAGAAAATGAAAAAGCTATTAAGTCAATGCCAATAGCGCAGAGCAAAAAAAGTATTGGAGAGTTTCATTGTTCTAGCTGCTTTAGAAATATGCTATTAGGGCAGACAAATCAGGCTGCGTCGGGGTTCGCCAATATCGTATGGTGTGTATTGGGGTTCCTGGACTGAAAATTTTTGAGGACCTCTGGGTCACGGGATCGTGTAGAAAGGACTGGCGTTTCTGTGATTTTTCAAATAGGCTCTGATAGACCCGATATAAAGAACGTGAGCGTCAGAGTCAGGCTATTTAGTCCAGTTCTGTTAGTCCACAGTGAAGTTAGTCCGGTCCGTGAGTCCCGTTTGAAGTCACAGTCAAGGAGGGGACAGAGAGACAAGTGGAGTACATCGATTACAGCTAGACCATTCGTGTTGTCAATTTTATAAAGTATTTGATTGTTTATGTGTTACACTCCTATAAAATATCACGACATTCTGATCAGATTTGTCACGTTCTTCACATGTGTCGTAGTTTGCAGAAAGCATGATAGAGAGTCTTAAAAGTATTTATGTATTCATAGTAGTTTCTGTATTATCTCACAAACACTTGAAGTCACGAGTCACTGAGATAAAATTGTAAAATTAAAGACTCTAGATATTCCGACTATTGCGGGACAGGGAGTAGGTAGTTGGATTGACGAAAACGTCGAATTACCAGAAAGACACAAAGATAAAGGCACATTCCTCGTTTCACATGCTAGGACAAATTTGTACAAATACTCCTTCTTCCCTAGTGCTATTAGAGCATGGAATGGGTTGCCTGAGCTAGCCAGGAAAACCAGTGACTTGGCAGAATTTAGGTCATTGTTTAATATGCATGACTGAATGCATGACGCGTAGGACGTAATCATCTTCTTTTTTGAAGTAACGTCTGTATTATATAAGATAAGATAAGACAATGGATGCGCCCACATGAGTCACTGGTTTTTGTTTTATCTTGAGACGGGGCAGAATCAGGTGTGGCTAATCAAGCCAATTCTCGAGCGGCAGAGTTTGCCCCAGTTCGTGCATGTGTGTGCATCTGTTTTAGGGCTAGCTGTTAGGGCAGCTTTCTTTTTCTTTCTCTTGACCAAAGCCGCTTTGTTTCTTTGCTCTCTGCGAGGATCGTTCCAGTAGACACAGTCTGTCTCCATGCTGTCCGGTCTTGGGGTATTTCCTCCCACATACCTTCGTTGATGCCTGTGGTTCTCATGTTTCGTTTGCATACATCTCTATAGGTTAGTCTTGGGCGGCCCTTGGGTCTGACTCCCTCCACAAGCTCAGCTTATAAGATATCTTTCGGAATTCTACCATCTGGCATGCGGGTGACATGTCCGAGCCAGCGTAGTCTTCTCTGTGTAAGAAGAGCATAGATTTCGAAACTTCCTGATTGGAGACGCGATTCCTCCAGGAGATGAACATTATGCGTATCAGGGATCGCAAGTGGAAACTATTCAATCTGTGCTCATGGTACATGTATGTTGACCAGCTCTCACTGCCATGCTATACCAGGGCAAAAGTTAGCTTACTCTAAGGAGTTTAATCGTATACGTCAAGAAAATAAATTCTATTTCTGATGCAAGACATATATATTCACGTAGACTTTCAAGGGTGTAAACTAATAGACGAGAAAGAGCTTCCTGAACTTGGGGGAATGTTGCCACGGTAACGCCTTTTAGTAATTTTCTATTTATTCAGGCAGATAACGATTGGTCTTGAAACTTGGTTCGAAATCTCATTTGTTTTTCCACAGCGTGACTATACTAATCCCCCTCATTCATATTCTCATATAGTCCCACAATCACGTCATAATTTCTGCCGCGTTCTTTATCAGTCTTTATTTGTGCGTAGCTTAGCTCTATTTTAGTTACTAAAAGCAAAGGCAAATGTTTTATTGATATTTTGAAACTATTTCTGGAACGTGTATTGGGGAAAGGGACGTCAAAAAACTTGTGCTAGTCTACAATACTCTACATCAGTGATGCCCAAAATACGGCCCGCGGGCCAGATCCGGCCCTCGACGTTGTTTCCTCCGGCCCGCCAAAGCGTCGGTCCAAAAAATTAAGTGGTTGAAAAGTGTATCTTAACGTACGCTAGGACTCTATTTTTTTTTTCTCTAATGGATTGGTACAATGACTTTTAATTTATGAGATGGGACTCTGAATGTAGAATCTACAAGGAAAAGTGAACAGATCTTGACTTGTTTGCAAACATTATCAAAAGCAAAGAAGTTTGTTCTATAGAAAGTGTGGCTGTTTAAATATATATATATATATATAAAAGGTATTCTTCGTATAAGCCCTGACTAAAAGATTGTTCAACTACGGGGTAACTAGATCCACAGGTTTTTACTTTCTAAAAGTTTCAGGTTCATTTCATGTCGTGTTTCTATCTTTTGTTGACGTGGCCCGTGACACGAGGGTTGGAAATTAAAATGGCCCGCAGGATGAGCAAGAATGGGCATCACTGCCTACATTATACACTACATGAAAAAAAAAAGGGAAATTATAAACAATTTTGTCAAGACATTAAAAAAAATAGTGTTACATCCCTTGGAGCCACTTGGTTTATCAAAGTAGTCTTGGCTTTAACTGGCTTTCAGCGTGTTCTACTTTAAATACTTTTGATAGTAAATGCATAAATAATATAGTGCTTTGTAATGCGAAGAGCGATATAAAGACAACAATAACAATGTTAAACTATCCTTCACCAATAAATAATAAAAATACATTAACAATGAGCAATCCTACCATAAGACAATCATTATATACATACATTTTACAGCGTTAAAATGTTATTCCTATGTATCATACGAAAGGGATTTAAATAGGGGACAGAGTTTAATTTTGGGTATCCTGAGAGTAGATTTAAATAGGGGACAGAGTTTAATTTTGGGTATCCTGAGAGTAGATTTAAATAGAGGACAGAGTTTAATTTTGGGTATCCTGAGAGTAGATTTAAATAGGGGACAGAGTTTAATTTTGGGTATCCTGAGAGTAGATTTAAATAGGGGACAGAGTTTAATTTTGGGTATCCTGAGAGTAGATTTAAATAGGGGACAGAGTTTAATTTTGGGTATCCTGAGAGTAGATTTAAATAGGGGACAGAGTTTAATTTTGGGTATCCTGAGAGTAGATTTAAATAGGGGACAGAGTTTAATTTTGGGTATCCTGAGAGTAGATTTAAATAGGGGACAGAGTTTAATTTTGGGTATCCTGAGAGTAGATTTAGATAATCACCATGAGAATGATGAGAGTAGAATTATATAGTCACCATGAGAGTAGATTTATATAGTCACCATGAGAGTAGATTTATATACTCACCATGAGAGTAGATTTATTTAGCCACCATGAGAATAGATCTTTATAGTCACCATGAGAGTAGAATTATATACTCACCATGAGAGTAGATTTAGATAGTCATCATGAGAGTAAATTTATATACTCACCATGAGAGTAGATTTAAATAGTTACCATGAGTGTAGATTTAAATAGTTACTTTGAGAGTAGATTTAAATAGTTACCATGAGAGTAGATTTATATACTTACCATGAGAGTAGATTTATATACTCACCATGAGAGTAGATTTATATAGTCACCATGAGAGTAGATTTAGATAGTCATCATGAGAGTAAATTTATATTCTCACCATGAGAGTAGATTTAAATAGTCAAAAATAAGAGTTGATTTTTATAGTCACCATGAGAGTAGATCTATTAAGTCACCATGAGAATAGATTTTTATAGTCACCATGAAAGTAGATTTATATAGTCACCATGAGAGTAGATTTAGATAGTCACCATGAGAGTAGATTTATATACTCACCATGAGAGTAGATTTATATACTCACCATGAGAGTAGATTTATTTACTCATCATAAGAGTAGATTTATATAGTTACCATGAGAGTAGATTTATTTAGCCACCACGAGAGTATATTTATATAGTCACCATGAGAATAGATCTTTATAGTCACCATGAGAGTAGATTTATATATTCACCATGGAGAGAAGAATGTTTTTTAAAAAGTCGGATGTATCTTTTCAAAGCCACCATGAGAGTAGATATAAATAGTAAAAAATAAGAGTAGATTTTTATAGTCACCATGAGAGTAGATCTATTTAGCCACCATGAGAATAGATTTTTATAGTCACCATGAAAGCACTGGCGGATCCAGGGGGGGGGGGGCGGTAGGGGCGATCCTGAGAGTAGATTTAAATAGGGGCTACGCCCCGAGACTCACTGATGAATAGTGAGCTGTAGATGTCAGGAGCAGGCGTTTCTGCAGTGAAAATGCAAGAAAACGCTTTTTGGCGTCGGAGCTTCGCCCCGAACTCCACTGATTAATAATGAGCTGTAGATGTCAGGAGAATGCGTTTCTTCAGTGAAGAATGCATGAAAACGCTTTATGCGTCGGGGCTACGCCCCGAAAATAACTAATGAATAGTGAGCTGTAGTTGTCAGGAGCAGGCGTTTCTGTGGTGAGAAATGCAAGAAAACGCTTTTGGCGTCGGGGCTTCGCCCCGAACTCCACTGATTGATAAAGAGCTGTAGATGTCAGAAGCAGGCGTTTCTGCAGTGAAAAATGCAAGAAAACGCTTTTTGGCGTCGGGGCTTCGCCCCAAACTCCACTGATTAATAATGAGCTGTAGATGTCAGGAGAATGAGCTTCTTCAGTGAAGAATGCATGAGATCGCTTTATGCGTCGGGGCTACGCCCCGAAACTCACTGATGAATAGTGAGCTGTAGATGTCAGGAGCAGGCGTTTCTGCAGTGAAAAATGCAAGAAAACGCTTTTTGGCGACGGGGCTACGCCCCGAACTCCACTGATGGATAAAGAGCTGTAGATGTCAGGAGAATGCGTTTCTGCAGTGAAGAATGCATGAAAATACTGAGAAATACTGCTTATTTATTCTTATATATATATATATATATATATATATATATATATATATATATATATATATATAAATATATATATATATATATATATGTGTGTGTGTGTGTGTGTGTGTGTGCTGTACGCACGTTTATGTATAGGGTTAGGGTTTACTGGGCGTTAGGGCTAGGGTTTGGAAAAAAATCGCCCCCCCCCCACTCCAAAGTTCTGGATCCGCTAGTGCATGAAAGTAGATTTATATACTCACCATGAGAGTAGATTTATATAGTCACCATGAGAGTAGATTTATATAGTCACCATGATAGTAGATTAAGTGGTCACCATGAGAGTAGATTTAGATAGTCACCATGGAGAGGAGAATGTTTTTTAAAAAGTCGGATGTATCTTTTTAAAGCCACGGGAAACACATTTGAGAAGCAAAGAAATCTTGTACAGATGGTAGTCGTAAACATAGAAGGACCAAAAGACATGGTTACAGGCTGAAAACGTTTTTGTCTGGCTTATGTGACATAATATGTCGGTCATAGCTACATTTACGTAGTCATGTCAAATATCTTTCATCTTTGGACACAAAGTCAAGCTCTATAGACAAGCACCAAGAGAGGAGATCTATATAAGTACCAAGAGAGAATATCTATATAAGTACCAAGAGAGGAGATCTATATAAGTACCAAGAGAGGAGATCTATATAAGTACCAAGAGAGGAGATCTATATAAGTACTAAGAGAGTAGGTCTGCAGAGTACCAAGAGAGGAGGACTCTATTGTCAACATCAAGGAGGTCCTATAGGTGACATTGAGAGGAGATTTATCTCTACATCATAATGCTCTTGTATTTTCGAATAAAGAAATATCCACATACACTTAAAAAAAACATACAAAGTTTTCCATTCTGGGGTTTTGTATAGACAGACTACAGTGTTTGAAATGCTCGAGTTAGAAGGAAAGATAAACAAGAGACTCCAACAGAAAAACAACCTTGAAATGTGAAGAATTAGTGTCTAGAAACGGATCTAAATGTTAAACTTCAAGACGTAGACAAAAGTCAAATATTTGTTTTTCGTGTCTAACGGATCGTGTCAAAATCAAGGAGTGATACGACTATCAGGGGCGGCAACCTTTACAAAGATATCAGTCACCCTTCTCATTTTAGAGCATGGGTCATTCAAATAAATTTCCATTGCTATCTTAGAGTAATCCCAAGCTACAATACGGGGAGACAAAGCCAAACTTGTTGCTACTTCAATCATAGCCTTATACTATTTGTAGACCAGAAATATGAAATTTTTAAAACATCTCTTTCAATGCGTACAACTTTAACTATTCTAACAATGTGTAGAGAATGTTTTGCAACAACATAGAGACACTATAAAGGTAGTGAAAGTTACAAATAATAACAATCAACAAATAATACAATTAACAATAATCAACATAATAAAGATAATGAAAACTAAAACTAAAGAAAAAAAATAACGACGAAAATGATATTAAAGAATTAGATTATAAATTATAATTACCGCACTACTAATGAGCAGCAATACTTCAAATATCAGATCACACAGTTTACAAACAGTGCAGTCCAAACCATCAACACAGCAACACAAAATATGAGTTTTTGCATGGTCGTAGCCGGGGGGGGGGGGCTGCGGGTTCAATTCCCCACCCCCCGAAAAGAAACCCCCTACCAGGGGGCCTTGCAGTTAAATCCCCCTCTTCTATAAAACAAAACAAAAAGAAAAAATAATGCAAACGACAATCTCCATATTCCAAGAGCATAGCTGAGGAAGATTTTGATTTTAAAACCCCTTCCGAAATTAACGATAAAACAAGACTAGACAAGTCTATCCATTCATCAGTCACCAGATTCCATGAGCGTAGCCAAGAGGGGCCATGTGTTTAAAACCACCCTCCATCGGGGTTTGCTACTTAAAACCACCTTTTCAATATAAAAAAGCAAATTACACACTCAAAATTCTATGAGCGTAGTAAAGGGGCCTTGAGTTTAAACCCCCCTTCAGCGTGTTTTGAAGCCAAAAATACCTCTTCAATATAAAAAAAGCAAATTATACACTAAAATTCTATGAGTGTAGCCAAGCCAAGGGGAGTTTTGAGTTTAAGCCCCCTCCTCCAGAGGGCTTTTTTAAAAAGTTTAAAAACCCCCAGATGGTTTTGAGTTTAAAATCCCCTATAGAAAGTTTTGAGGTTGAAAACCTCTCTCTTTAATACTATTCTAAAGCAAACTACAGTCACCAAATTCTATGAGCGTAGCTAAGAGGGGGGGGGGAGTTGAATTTGTTAAAAAAAAACTGCAGATTTTTTAGTTTGAAACTCCCCAACAGATGATTTTGACGATAATTTTGACGATAAAACTTCCATTTTCGATGTAAAATATGAAGCAAACTACAGTCACCTAATTCCACGAGCGAATGCGACATTTTTTAAAATGCATTAACAAAGAAAAGTGTTTTCTATAGTGGGATGCCAGTTAAACTGCCCCCGCCCACATGAATGTAAATCACGCTCTAATAAAGTGCTTCCCTACAGTGCATAGTGTCATGGGAGCTGATTAGCACAACACATTTTTTTTTATTTGGTTATAAACCGAAAGAAGAAAACATTGGTGAGACACAGACAGACGCAGACGGACACAGAAGGAACATGGATGTTGGAATGTTACAGAAGACAGACATAAATCGCCTAAACTGTCATCCCACTACAGAAAACCCATTTCTACGTTAATGCATTACAAAATGTCGCATTCAAGCAATAGTGTATTTTAGATTCCTATGCAGTGAACAGTCTATCAAAGTGCTTTAAAGAATAGCGAGTTTTAAAAATTAAATGCATTCGTTTTTTAAGATCAAATAATACAGTAAATAAAAAATTCATATTTCATTTATCGTTGAAAAATATAAAGAAAATAATTTGGCCTAAACGGGGATTGAACTTACGACATTCTCATCTCAGCTTGGAATAAATGATTTAGTTTTTGACTTCCAACCTCCACGTTCTATTTTCCATCCATGAAGAAAGTGTGAGAGTGTGAGGTGTGAGAGTGTGAGGTGTTAGCAGAAATAACAAATTAAAACATGAGAAACAAAATTATTCTGTCCATCTTGTTACTTTTGGGTATAGAGTTGTGACACATCTTGATTCTTTTTAGTTGATATTAGTAACTAGTAAGATCAGATTCTTACCGGACTCAAGAAGAAACCAAGTTACTTCGTTTGGAATGTCGAACGCAGTATCGCTATAAAATCTGTGCAACTTTTGACACGAATTATTTCAGCACAATTAGAAAAAAAATCAAAGATGCATTTCTTGACAGAGAGAGGTTTTAACCCCCTCCCCAAAAAAAACAACATTCGAGCATTCCTAGTAATTCCTTTCAACACAAATAGTAACGAAATCCACGTTGATCCATTTGGAATTGATACTGGATCTCTAGAAATGAAATTGATCGATTTAAAAAGTAAAGCTTTGTGGAGTGTATAATTTAGAGAGTTCAAAAATCAAGTTACAAGTGTTAGAAGTTCAGAAATGTATGTACATAACGCAACAAAAGTGGACAGCTTTAAAAGGAATGCCGCAAGTTGATTCGGCGCATGAAGAGATGAAGAAGTTGCCATTTAGAGTGCTGACTATCTTTGGATTGAAATGTTAGTGAGGGAAAGCGTTCTCTTAAAAGTACAGTAAGAACCTACTAGCAATTGAAAATTTCAATCCAAACTTTTTAAAACCATGCAAAGCCAAAGCTCCCATCGAGTGTTGTAATTAAATGTTTAACTGCTTTAGTTGTTACCGAAATAAAAAATAACTATCTAATGATGCAATATATATATTCTCTCTCTCTCTCTCTACATATATATATATATATATATATATATATATATATATATATATATATATATATATATATATATATATATATATAAGCTTGTCTTCGAGTCCGAAGATTAGTGAGGAATATAGTATTTCCCGTGGCTGCGCAGCCCCAGCTGTGACCTACATATTTTGCCACAACCAGGACAAGCGTAACCATTGTCCGCAGGTGGTCGATTTAGATTTTCTTTTCGTCGTCTGCATTTGTCCTCGGCAGCAGATTTCTTTTGGTCTCAAATGTGTATCTCGCGGCCTTCGTTAGTGACCTCCAGCTGTCTCGTTCCGACGCCACATGCGGCCAGGTGCTCTCTTCTATGTCAGCCAAGGAAAGTTGACACCTAAGCTGGTCTTTGAAGCGTTTCCGTGGTGCAATTTGCATGCGCTACCGCCTCTTTCGGTCTATCTATAAACCTCGGGAAAACAGAAGTCATGTTGCAAAAGTCACCCAATGAAACCTACTCAGCCCCAAGGATCACAGTAAACGGACAGCCCCTTAACGTGGTAGACCACTTCACATATCTCGGTAGTATAGTGTCAAATGACGCCTCACTTTCAAGGGAAGTGGATAACCGCCTGGCCAGGGCTAGTGGCGCTTTTGGACGCCTTCAGGCGAGAGTATGGAAGAACAAATCGCCCCGCCTGCCTACAAAAATCAATGTCATCCAGGCGGTGGTTCTCTCAACCCTTCTATGTGTCTCTGAGACATGGACACTATATAAAAAACAACTAAGACTTCTTGAACGCTTTCACCAAAGATGCTTGCGCTCCATACGGTTCCAGGACCGCCTGTATGGACAGTATAGAGGGACTTCTTATATATTTATATATAATCTAATTTGTTGTGAAAAAAACACTACTTATACATGATAAATAGTTTCGTGTTTTTCCGATAAAAAAAGTGTGTCAGTACTAGTTATAGTTGGCAAGAAAAAACTTTCTGGCTCTTTAAAAACTTTGAAATTTTATAAATTGTCATTTTCGGCTCTTCCGACTCAAAGGGTTGCCGACCTCTGGCCTAGATCCAGTCAAGCGTGACCTCCGTGACCTATGTCGAAGGTGCCGAGTCAAGCGTAGAACATGATATGTATTTATTGGAGGGAGTGGTCTCCATTGAGTTGTTATGTGTTTATGATTTCATGCAATATGGCGGCTGCCAGGAATTCATGCATCTAACATTAAACTACTTTTCGTTATTTGTTAACTAAAGGCTTCTGGTGAATCTATGATCTTTGAGATATTAACAGACCTAGTTTAGAGATTATGTTAGTTTTGTAGATAAGTATATTGTGCATTTTTTTTAGCGAAGGTAAAACTAGTGACGTAGTCAGACTAGGCGAACATGATGAATAAGATGGCTAGAGTTTGGAGAAAGAAAGGATAGTGATAGGGACCTAGAAGTAACCGACGGATGGGGAGACAAGACGACCATCCCCAACTGTCAATAAATACATCAGTTGAAGTATTCAGAAGTCTTGAGTACGTCCACCATTGTCCAGAGTAATGTCCCTTGGCTAGTTTAGACTAGTTAAAGTGAAGTATTGTTGGATTTACACGACACACATGATTCTACCCATTACATGCAATCATGAATGGGCAAAAATTAATAATCGATATAAATTAGGCAAGAAAATGATATAAAATAGGTGCAGAAAACGTTATTTCTTTATGCATGTATAAAGTCATAGGCAAACTAATGGGCCTCTTTTTGGGGAATATAGGAAATTTAGGCACCGGATATTTAGGCACCGCATATTTACGGATATTTAGGCACCGGATATTTAGGCACCAAAAAATTTAGGCACCCGGAAAATTAGGCACCGGATAATTAGGTACTCTTTAATTAGCAACCTTAGTTTTTAAAATAATTAAAAAATGTTAACATATATTTTATCCTTAGGCTATGGGCTATCGGTGACGTTATAATAAATAGCAACTATAACTATTCTAACTAAAGAAAAGCTGACAGAATGGGGAAAATGACAATCATGAGAATGTGTGGAAACAAATGACTCCTGAGTGATTATATAATATAGACATCACAGAATTCAGGGGAGGGGAGGTAGAGATGATTCTCCGCTCATTGCTTCCCCCCATCACCAGCTCCTAAGGTTGACTGGTGAGTTTTTTTAATTGATGGTTATGCAATTTGTGTAAATATTTAGTTACTAATGTAAATACTTTAGATTAAAAAGTGTTATAAAATATTTTTATTATGTCGGGGAGTGTTGTCGATAAATATAATCGCAATCGCCCTCTGCTAGTGGGAAAGGGAGGAATCGTACTTTTAAAATGGGATAGGCGGGGGTGGCGGGCACACACTCCCACTTAAGGGAGAGGATTTCTCGCAGATACATGTAAACTTCGTCGTAAAAGTTACTTAGTGAATCGTAAGGCTACACACTGGGGTCAAGGGTATGGAACAGCATTGGTGCTAAATTGGAAGTCTGGAGAAACTTGTCTCCTTACAGTGGGTATGGGAATGAGGAGGAGGCTTTGCTTGCGTTACTTATAGGATTAGATATGTTAATAAACTAAAGTAGTATTCATTGTTTTTATAACAGCATTAATCTCTATTATCAACCTCTTTAGGAAGATCTATTGTGTGAGTGTATAGGTGGGCTCCAACTATAGATATCCATTGAAATACGAATACTACTTTAATATTTAATAAGCACATAATGAAATCAACTCTCAAATATAATTAATCAACAATCATTAGTCCATCGACTTTCATGCTATATACATATATATACATCAGTCCAGGAAGCAACGTCCAACCTTCCTGGACCGGGAGCAAAACCTTACTAACTTGACTTGACTGAACTCCAAGTCAACTTTATTCATTCTACTTCCTGTTTTCTATATCAGGAATTCCACGTGTCTTTTAAGCTCTTAAAATGACGTGAACTTTAGATCATACAATGTCAACTAAGACTGTGACACCTCCTTCAATTTATTTTGTGGTAATTAATTTTTACCTATACCTACGCATATATTCAATATATGCAAATTTATGTTCTTTAATATTTATATAAAATATATATGGTTGGACATTGCAAAATGGCTAGAAATCGTGATAAAAATAATGTTTTGAAATTTAAAAAATAAAGAGTTTGTGGAAAAGACAGATGAGTTGAAAATTTCTATATTAATTTTTGGAATATTGATCTATTTTCATCTGTTATAAACAGATGAAAAATTTTAAAGTTTTTAATATGATGATTATGTTGACAGTTTATGATAAAACAATGAATCAGGCTCCTTTACACAGGCGGGTATCTCAAAAGACATTGGGTCCACCTGTTGATCCTATGAGACTCCTGGGTTCGAAATGTATCGAGTCTTTTCCGCGACATGCAAAATATCTTGCCGATGCTATAAACGTTTTTATCCAGCTACATCAAAGTCGATTTGTGGTCCAGTGCTAGTGGCCTCTTTCAGCAGGCCACTGTATAAAAGCTGCTTCTGTAACTACTATGTCTCAATGTTCGAAAGCTTTTGATACAGACTACTAGAGTGTTTTTCCTGTTCGTTAATTTGTTAGAGTTCTTTTTGCAACCAAGTGGCGCTCACAGATTGCATAATCAAAATTTAAAAAACTCACCAGTCAACCTTATAGGGGCTGGTGATGGACTGAAGCAATGAGCGGAGAATCATCTCTACCTCCCCTCCCCTGAATCCTGTGATGTCTATATTATATAATCACTCAGGAGTAATTTTTTCCACACATTCTCATGATTGTAATTTTTTTCCCATTTTGTCAGCTTTTCTTTAGTTAGAATCGTTATAGTTGCTATATATTATAACGTCACCGATAGCCCATGGCCTAAGGATAAAATATACGTTAACATTTTAAAATGATTTTCAAAATAAAGGTCGCTAATTAAAGAGTGCCTAATTATCCGGTGCCTAATTTTCCGCCTTGTCAAAAAGTGCCTAATTATCCGGTGCCTAAAGTTTCGGGTGCCTAATTATCCGGGTGCCTAAATTTTCGGGTGCCTAAATATCCGGTGCCTAAATATCCAGATACCGATGGGGTACATTTTCAGTAGATGAGAGAAACAAAGTTTGAGAAACGTTGAGGTAGATCACGAGCCTGTGATACTGTTGAATGTTGAACTTGAAATCATTTAGAACTCAAGTTTGGATTTTGAGGTTAAGTTTATATTGAAATGGAAAGGACCCAACTTTATTTCTAACAAGTAAAATTTTTGGGTAAAATAAAAGATTTTGTACAGATTTCTCGTTCACTAGAAACATTTCTTTAGACAAGCCCAAATTTTTTTTGTTTGTTTGGGTGTTGATTCGTTTTTGTGTGTCATTTACCCAAAGCAAGAAGTAATCAACTTGTTGTGTAAGTAGTTTAACCTTTTGTGTTTGCAATGTAATACAAAACTGCAGTGTGTTTCATTGACTTTTAACTAGAAACAAAAATGCTATTTACAAGACGTCGCAGCTCGTGTGGATGGATCGCGTGCGTCACTTGTCTGTTTTCTGCATGCCTGTTACTTCTTATAAATAATTTCTTAGGAAAGAGATGGATGGCCTTGGTGTACTTCAGCGAGGACCAGGATAGGGCACGACTGACTTATGGCCACTTCACGTCTTGCCCGGATGTCCTTAACAGAATGGTTGTCGGACATTGGTCGAATAGGAATTATACTGCCCAAGAACTTGAAGAGGTAGAATCTGGCGTTTTACGCTTGCGTCAGTTTCATAAGATACCAGACAGTTTACAAAGGAATGATAGTCGATGTGGTAAGTAGGGGCTAGAGTCCATTTCTATGTCTACATTTTGGGGATAGGTTTCAATAGGCACGAAACAAATGACTTGAAGGAGACCATAACAATTCATTATACGCGATGATCTCCACATCAGTAATTGTCTTTGATTCCCAAGATTGAGGATCTGTCCACTATCATACGTGGCAATGCAAACCCACTGCATAGTTTGCCACATCTGATGCAGACAAAGCCTTTGTCCGCCCAGGTTCTAATTAACTTTTCTTTCGTCTTCTACAAGGGTTTTTCTTTGGCCTCAAATGTTTGTCCCGCCACCTAATGAAACCTACAGTTTACTGAATTCAACATTCCATCATTCATTGATAATTATTAATATATTTTTTAAAACAAGAGCGGATATCTTGCAATGTGCCCATAACAAATGAACCCTTTGATCCGGCCAGTCAACACATCAAAGAACATTGTTGACACTTTAGCAGTATATGGTTGAGTTATGTCTTGCCATGTGTTTAGTGTATTGCGTGTAGTATCAGATTTAAAACTTCTTTGAGGATCTATATTTTAGGAATCATAGAGTTCTGAATTGTTTGTTTTTTTAATCAATTCGTGTTTTGTTAGGGACAATAAATAATTGTGAAAAATTTCAACTGGATCCGAGAATGAGGAGATGTGGGAGAAACAACGTGAACAAATATTTGTTCCAGACAGACAGACAGAGTGAGTTGATGTAAACTTTGTATATAACCCGTATCATCTGCGTTAGTAATTGAAATGCCTATTCGGACAACCAAACAGAAGAACCACGTTAGCTAGTTAAAGTTAATGCTTGATTTTTTAGTATTTTTTGACAAAAGCAAGACAATTTCTTTAATCTCTACCAGTAGGAGAACCTTTACAAAAAAAAAAAAAACAGCTTCTCTCAAGCCCCTGCCTCCCTCCCAAGTTGAAAACTCAGAGTTTTAGGTGATTCAAATGTCAGTATACACACGTAGCCAAAGTCAACAATGACAAAACGCTGCTATCAGTAGATTGAAAATGTTTATAGAGAGCATTTGTATTTCCACTATCAGGTAATATTGGATTGGAAGGACTGTTTGTATTCAGAGCCCTGTGTAACCCTAAAGGTCCGACACCGTGTTGCTATAACAACGTATGTGCCAATAAGACTGTACAAGAGTGCCAGTGTCCACAGTGTTATGACTTCAGGACAAAACTTCATGCTGAGTTAGCAGATTGGATACCAGATGACCCGACATGTAAGGTATAAATAACAAACATATGTCCTTATATCCACACATTGTTTGATAAATGGGTTTACCTCACCTATCTCATAGTCTGTTGGACCGCTGAGGCACCACACAAGATTTTATGTTGTCTTCCCATCGCTTTCTCTGTCTGCCTCTTCTTCTTTTTACTGGTACTGTTCCCTAAAGAAAGGTCTTTGCGAGCCCCGAAGTCCTTGTAATATGCCCATAATGTTTTAGTCTGACTTTGGTGTTGAGACTATGCCTTTGTCTTTTTATATTATTTTAAGTTTTCCAAGTGCTGCTGTGGACTGTGCAATGTCCAATGGGTTAATGTTAATATCATAGATCTTAAGTAGAAATATTAAACACAAATTACATTTACACGTTGAGAATGTCACAAAAAAACAACAACAAAAAACAAAACAACAATGACAGTAATACAAATATTCCAAGATGGCCCTCGGCTGGAAATCAAAATGGCTAAAATAAAAATCAGGTTATCACATAAGCAAGTAACTCTGCGTTAAATAGATGAGAAGATACTGAATTAAAGAACATACCTAAAAGACCTAAACGTCTTGGCTTGGCAGTACAACCAACAGATCTATACAAGCTTTGAAATACAAAAAGATATGTATTAAGTTGCAGTGGCGTCATTAGGGTGTGCGCGTCGTGTGAAATCCATCAGAGGGTGACATCCAATCAAAAAAATGCACATTTTGCTAACTTTAAAAAAAAGAGTGACTGTTGCTAGATTGCAGACGATACATACTTGTGTACGTTTCATACTGAAAGTCTCGATCTACATATAAACTACTTAGCCCTGATCAATTCTGTAATGGCAATGTCTTCGACTCCGAAGATTAAATATGAATTCAGTGTCTCACTTGACTAGGCAAACCTAGTTGCGACCTGCATATTTTTCCGCATCTCGTGCATACAAAGCGGCTGTCTATTTCGTCTTCTGCGCATGCTTCCCCCAATGTATTATGTTAAACATTTTACTTTTAAATAAGATATTTACGTTCAAATAGTTCGATATTGTTTTTTTTTCCCAAAAAAATATGATCCCGAAAAAAAAAAGATTTGTGTCTGTATCCTTCAATTGATTTGTTTTTCTCAAACTCAGATTTTGAAGTTTCAAACTAAGAAGGAAGTCTGCGATGTCTTACACAACACAACTCTATATTTCGTTGGGGATTCCTTCATACGGCAGCTGTACATCTCAGTGCTGGGACTGTTTGACAAGAATGATACGTACAAAGTCTTTGCCAAGCACATTAAAAAAGGTACACCCCACAAACCAGTGGATAATTTATATCGATCTGAGGTACAATTATACACTTATATCTAAGCTTTTAGAGCTTTGGTGGTTTGAGATTTCTTGGTGCCAATTCTTATCTAAAATTCTACATTCCAGGCTAGAAGTCTTAAAGAAATTCAGCTTTACTTGGTGAATTTGTGCACAAGAATGGATTGACAATATAAGCAGAGTCATAGATTTTAGTTCATAAATTGCTCAATGTGTTTCGATTGACAGCATAAGCAGAGTCATAGATTTTAGTTCATGAATTGCTCAATGTGTTTCGATTGACAGCATAAGCAGAGTCATAGATTTTAGTTAATAAATTGCTCAATGTGTTTCGATTGACAGCATAAGCAGAGTCATAGATTTTAGTTCATAAATTGCTCAATGTGTTTCGATTGACAGCATAAGCAGAGTCATAGATTTTAGTTCATAAATTGCTCAATGTGTTTCGATTGACAGCATAAGCAGAGTCATAGATTTTAGTTCATAAATTGCTCAATGTGTTTCGATTGACAGCATAAGCAGAGTCATAGATTTTAGTTCATAAATTGCTCAATGTGTTTCGATTGACAGCATAAGCAGAGTCATAGATTTTAGTTCATAAATTGCTCAATGTGTTTCGATTGACAGCATAAGCAGAGTCATAGATTTTAGTTAATAAATTGCTCAATGTGTTTCGATTGACAGCATAAGCAGAGTCATAGATTTTAGTTCATAAATTGCTCAATGTGTTTCGATTGACAGCATAAGCAGAGTCATAGATTTTAGTTCATAAATTGCTCAATGTGTTTCGATTGACAGCATAAGCAGAGTCATAGATTTTAGTTCATAAATTGCTCAATGTGTTTCGATTGACAGCATAAGCAGAGTCATAGATTTTAGTTCATAAATTGCTCAATGTGTTTCGATTGACAGCATAAGCAGAGTCATAGATTTTAGTTCATAAATTGCTCAATGTGTTTCGATTGACAGCATAAGCAGAGTCATAGATTTTAGTTCATAAATTGCTCAATGTGTTTCGATTGACAGCATAAGCAGAGTCATAGATTTTAGTTCATAAATTGCTCAATGTGTTTCGATTGACAGCATAAGCAGAGTCATAGATTTTAGTTCATAAATTGCTCAATGTGTTTCGATTGACAGCATAAGCAGAGTCATAGATTTTAGTTCATAAATTGCTCAATATGTTTAGATTGACAGCATAAGCAGAGTCATAGATTTTAGTTCATACATTGCTCAATATGTTTAGATTGACAGCATAAGCAGAGTCATAGATTTTAGTTCATACATTGCTCAATGTGTTTAGATTGACAGCATTAGCAGAGTCATAGATTTTAGTTCATAAATTGCTCAATATGTTTAGATTGACAGCATAAGCAGAGTCATAGATTTTAGTTCATACATTGCTCAATGTGTTTATAAGAAGACAAACTGCTCATTTTTTCTTGCTTATCAATAGTTATCTTTAAACACCCTCACAATGACTGGGTCTTATCACTGGCGGATCCAGGGAGGGCGGGCGAATTTTAGTAGAGAAATCATACAATTTATATACGAATTCTTTACTTATGTTAATAATATACAGATCTACTAATTATTCGTATTTTAACCTGTTTCCCACTTGCCGTGTTTCAGGTCTCATATAGCCTGCATCGGGTTTCAAAATCTTCTTTTATCACATACAGCTTTTTGTTTTTTTCTTCAGTCAGTTATATTTAGATTTATATCTTTATGGCGTGTTTTCAAGTTAAAAATAGATCTGCAAAATGTATAGACCATAGAGTATTAAAAAAACAAGAAAAAACATCAATTAGTTTGGACCAGTCATGTAATTAAATTTTTTAATAGATCTAAACTAACATTAATAAAACTGTGCGATTAGATATATTGTTACAAAGCTTATATCAACTCACTATGTCTGTATGTTGGAACATATTATTGCTCCTACACCCAGACAAATCTTATAGAAGTGATACCAGACAAATCGTATAGAGTTGATTGCAGACATATTTTATAGAGTTGATAGCAGAAACATGTTTTTAGAGCGGATAGCAGAGAAATCTATAAGAGCTGGTAGTAGACAAATGTATAAGAGCTGGTAGCAGACAAATCTATAAAAGCTGGTAGTAGACAAATCTATAAGTGTTGGTAGCAGACAAATCTATAAGAGCTGGTAGTAGACAAATCTATAAGTGTTGGTAGCAGACAAATCTATAAGAGCTGGTAGTAGACAAATCTATAAGTGTTGGTAGCAGACAAATCTATAAGAGCTGGTAGTAGACAAATCTATAAGAGCTGGTAGTAGACAAATCTATAAGAGCTGGTAGTAGATAACTGTTATAGCGGTGATGCCAGACAACTCTTATAGCGGACAAATCTTACAGAGCTGATGCCAGACAAATCTTATAGCGGACAAATCTTACAGAGCTGATGCCAGACAAATCTTATAGCGGACAAATCTTACAGAGCTGATGCCAGACAAATCTTATAGCGGACAAATCTTACAGAGCTGATGCCAGACAAATCTTATAGCGGACAAATCTTACAGAGCTGATGGCAGACAACTCTTATAGCGGACAAATCTTACAGAGCTGATGCCAGACAACTCTTATAGAGGACAAATCTTACAGAGCTGATGGCAGACAACTCTTATAGAGGACAAATCTTACAGAGCTGATGCCAGACAAATCTTATAGCGGACAAATCTTACAGAGCTGATGGCAGACAACTCTTATAGCGGACATATCTTACAGAATTGATGGCAGACAAATCTCACAGAGCTGATGCCAGACAAATCTTACAGAGCTGATGGCAGACAACTCTTGTAGCGGACAAATCTTACAGAATTGATGGCAGACGAATCTCATAGAGGTGATGGCAGACAAATCTTACAGAGCTGATGGCAGACAACTCTTATAGCGGACAAATCTTACAGAATTGATGGCAGACAAATCTCACAGAGCTGATGGCAGACAAATCGTACAGAGCTGATGGCAGACAACTCTTATAGCGGACAAATCTTACAGAATTGATGGCAGACAAATCTTACAGAGCTGATGGCAGACAAATCTTACAGAGCTGACGGCAGACAAATCTTATAGAGCTGATGGCAAACAAATCTCAAAGAGCTGATGGCAGAAAAATCTTACAGAGCTGATGGCAGAAAAATCTTACAGAGCTGATGGCAGACAACTCTTTTAGCGGACAAATCTTACAGAATTGATGGCAGACAAATATCACAGAGCTGATGGCAGACAAATCTCAAAGAGCTGATGGCGGACAAATCTCAAAGAGCTGATGGCAAAAAAATCTTACAGAGCTGATGGCAGACAAATCTCACAGAGCTAATACCAGACAACTCTTATAGCGGACAAATCTTACAGAGCTGATGGCAGACAAATCTTACAGAGCTGATGGCAGACAAATCTTATAGCAGACAAATCTTTCAGAGCTGATGGCAGACAACTGTTATAGCAGACAAATCTCAAAGAGCTGATGGCAGACAAATCTTACAGAGCTGATGGCAGACATTTCTTTTAGCGAACAAATCTCACAGAGCTGATAGCAGACAAATCTTATAGCAGACAAATCTTACAGAGCTAATGGCAGACAACTGTTATAGCAGACAAATCTTACAGAGCTGATGGCAGACAAATCTCACAGAGCTGATGGCAGACAAATCTTACAGAGCTGATGGCAGACAAATCTTACAGAGCTGATGGCAGACCAATCTTAAAGAGCTGATGCAAAACAAATCTTACAGAGCTGATGGCAGACTGCTTAGATAAACAATCTCTCGTCATCTGTTGGATTATGTTAGTGAGCTCTTATATATCCCTTTCCCCGGAGGACAATGTGTGAGCAGACCACCAGGGAAGGATTGTTTACGTCCATCCCCATGATAAAAAAAACCCTCAAAGCGCCCTTAATTATATGACCATGACAATATTGGATATATAACTTTCAAAACATGTCATTTATTTGACTAAGATTCTAAGAGCTGTAGATTTGTGTTACAAATAAACATAAAGTCTTTGTTGTCTCATGTTTTAGACATGCTGGACAAATGTGACAAGTATTACCGCTACATCTCTGAGTGTCGACGATACATCAACACTGAACTGATGGAGTGTAACAATAGTGTAAGTTGAACATAATCAACGGACTTAGTTATCAATATTAATTTATTTTTGTTTTATTCCCTTGTTCTATTGACCTGAAATCCAAGACTTGACTTCTAAACTTCTGCCTCTTTCGAGGATGATGAAACAGTAAACCACATTCTCTATGAATGTCGGGTTTTGTATGAAAGTCGATCGGAACAGGGATTTGAGAGTGATATATACCTGGTCCGTTTACGGCAATGGGTCTGTCCTTGCACGGGGAAGTGTTCGAACGTCGAACCATCGAGACAACAGTCCGAATCGCACACCTCGCGGTCAGCCAACCTTTTTTTTTTCGTGGTTGTGACCTAGATCTATAGACTAAGTGAACTTTTACAAGTCCAGACAACCTTGTGACTTGGGGCGTTGCAACTAAAGGTAAATCAAAGAAGAAGTACGAATGACACGGCCGCAACACCTTTCGATGTTTCAGTTATGGTGATATCATTTAGACTTCAATAGAACAGTGGCCTTCGATAAATATAGTTCCTAAAAAATAATTTAAAAACTCTTTTCTATTTTGTCTTCTAGAGCATCAGAAAAGACTGGCTTTGATTCCATCGTTGTGTTTGATCTAATGATAACAAGTATTTCTCCTCATCTTATCTGACAGAGAGCACAAGTGATCAATTCTTGTCTATATATTCATCTTAAAGTCTATTCGTCTTTAGAATCTAACTTTAGGAATGGTATGGTAAATATAGTTTTAAAGAATCTATACTAATGCTAATTTTTAAACATTTTTAGCGATCCCAGAAAGGGGAGATACGCTATTAGTTTTGTGTGAACTGTCTGTCCATCCGTCCGTCTGTCCTTCCCGTTTAGATCTCGTAAAGCAAAAAAGATAGTGAAAATCCGACATCACAATATTTTAGACCATTCAAAGTTCTGATGCAACGGCAGCCTTTTTCTTTTCTGAAAGCGAAAAATCTGATTTTAAAAATCAACTTTGCAAATACACCATACACTTTTTTTAAACAACTATTCACTATTAATAGTAACAAACATGGGAGTCTTTTTAGTAATGGAGATGATTATTTATAATATTTTATAACATATATGTAAACGGTTTTAATTATTTGTAAACAAAAATAATATTTTGATATTATTTCTGAAAATATTGAAACCTGCCTTTTTAGTGGCCTGGGTAGACCACTTCGAGGGCCGATTTTGAGTGTCTCCACAGTAACTGTCTTTGTAACCTTGTTAGTAATATTTATGTTTGTATGTGTGTGAAGTTGTGTCGGGTATTTGAAATAAGAACATTTGTAGTATAAAAAGTACACAGATTTAAAGTAAAAAAACTTATCATAGAAAGTACTGTAAATGTGTAGTTTTCACACAAATCTACACTCTGCAGCGTTTCGTGTCTATTCAATAATCTGAATTGTATTTGATCCCAACCAGGAAAAGGCGGTGGGGGGGGGGGCAGTGCGCGGCGAGTGTCATGACAGGATCATGAATATTTGAGCGGTGGGCTGACGGTGACAAAAGATTTCCTTTCTCATGGGGCCCGCCTAAGGCGCGTACCTGGGATGGTTACCCCACTCACCACCCCGATCCCTACTCTCCATATTTTTGTACACTTTTTTAAAGCTTTAAATCTTAATGGTGTATTTTTTTTTTAATCTGCAAAATGCAAATCACATATAAGGGGACAGACATGGAGTTCCGGCCCACTAAATTATCATTTCAAGAGAAGGAATCGTGTAGCAATAGAGATCAGTCCCCAAAGTGCTCTAGGCCAATTTCTTATTGATTAAATAGTAAATTACTCAAACAGAATTAATAACCTTAAGAATATTTAGCGAAATTACCTGTTTTGTTTTGAATGAGTGTTTTTTTTTTCACAAAGGTTATAATAACTCACTTCATTTGTCTGTCTGGGTGGATTCTTATATTCTCGGATGATGTTGAAAGCTAGCATATTTATTCACTGTTGATGACAACATATAAATTAATAAAATACTAACTAGTTAGTAAATGAATATGGGGTAATTCATTAATTTTGTCTCACATTAAAAAAAAAGATAAACCTCGCAATATTGAGAGCTTGGGAGGGATTGAACGATGTCCTTCACTCAATATTAGATTTTTTAAAGTTTTTTTTTTCTTAATAATTTACTTGTTTTTTTCTGTAGACGGTTCTTCGCTGTATAGAGCGCTACCGAGCGACCACAATAGACTCTGTATTGACTGAAATGAGGTCACTCCAAGGGAAACCCAACTCTTGGTTTATCGCTGGGTTTGGAAATCATGACGGCTATAACTTAACCTACTTACAAGAGAAGGTAATTTGATCAGACGTTCTTTAAGAGATATGACATTGAGAACTTAATTGGACCCCCGTAAAACAACGACACTATGAACTGGATCGAGATCAATCGTCACGGAAGGCTTAAACGCTGACATGCAACGTCACAGCCTGTGGGCAGTTTAGACCAATAGCTTGTTGCCACGTTGTAAAGATCTGAGACTTGGCCACAAGCTATTGGTCAGAGGTCAGTGTTGAGGCCTTCTCTAACGAGTGGCCTCGGTTGGATGTAGTTCACAACTAGGTCAGAGTAGGAATGTGAAATATTGCATTTGTAACTCAACACGAAGACAAGCCGTTGTTATTTATTATTGATAATTTGGATACATTATTTGTACAAAGCTTAAATCAACTCATTCTATCTGACGGTCTGTCAGGTCAAAAGTTTGTACACGTTATTTCTCCTATACCCAATCTCGAATTAAGTTGATGTTTGCATACTTATTTCTTGTACCTGACAACAGAAGAATAAAAAATTAACCAGTTAGTTAATTATTGGTAATTAATTATTTTATTTTGTATCGAACAAAGGAAAGAAATAGTACTTGAATGATGTGAAGGTAAACTAGGTTGAAACTAACAATAGATACAAACTTCTACTCTCATAAGCACTTCTCTGGTACTGTGGCTAGTGTGTTGTCTCGAGAAGCCTTACTCATAGCGCATTGAGATAAGTGATAGGGTCATAGCGCATTGAGACAAGTGATAGGGTCATAGCGCATTGAGACAAGTGATAGGATCATAGTGCATTGAGACAAGTGATAGGGTCATAGCGCATTGAGACAAGTGATAGGGTCATAGTGCATTGAGACAAGTGATAGGGTCATAGCGCATTGAGACAAGTGATAGGGTCATAGCGCATTGAGACAAGTGATAGGGTCATAGCGCATTGAGACAAGTGATAGGGTCATAGCGCATTGAGACAAGTGATAGGGTCATAGCGCATTGAGACAAGTGATAGGGTCATAGTGCATTGAGACAAGTGATAGGGTCATAGCGCATTGAGACAAGTGATAGGGTCATAGCGCATTGAGACAAGTGATAGGATCATAGCGCATTGAGACAAGTGATAGGGTCATAGTGCATTGAGACAAGTGATAGGGTCATAGCGCATTGAGACAAGTGATAGGGTCATAGTGCATTGAGACAAGTGATAGGGTCATAGTGCATTGAGACAAGTGATAGGGTCATAGCGCATTGAGACAAGTGATAGGGTCATAGCGCATTGAGACAAGTGATAGGGTCATAGTGCATTGAGACAAGTGATAGGGTCATAGCGCATTGAGACAAGTGATAGGGTCATAGCGCAGAGAGACAAGTGATAGGATCATAGCGCATTGAGACAAGTGATAGGGTCATAGCGCATTGAGACAAGTGATAGGGTCATAGTGCATTGAGACAAGTGATAGGGTCATAGTGCATTGAGACAAGTGATAGGGTCATAGCACATTGAGACAAGTGATAGGGTCATAGCGCAGTGAGACAAGTGATAGGATCATAGCGCATTGAGAAAAGTGATAGGGTCATAGCGCATTGAGACAAGTGATAGGGTCATAGCGCAGTGAGACAAGTGATAGGGTCATAGCGCAGTGAGACAAGTGATAGGGTCATAGCGCATTGAGACAAGTGATAGGGTCATAGTGCATTGCGACAAGTGATAGGGTCATAGCGCATTGAGACAAGTGATAGGGTCATAGCGCATTGAGACAAGTGATAGGGTCATAGTGCATTCAGACAAGTGATAGGGTCATAGCGCATTCAGACAAGTGATAGGGTCATAGCGCAGTGAGACAAGTGATAGGGTCATAGCGCAGTGAGACAAGTGATAGGATCATAGTGCATTGAGACAAGTGATAGGGTCATAGCGCAGTGAGACAAGTGATAGAGTCAAAGCGCATTGAGACAAGTGATAGAGTCATAGCGCATTGAGACAAGTGATAGGGTCATAGCGCATTGAGACAAGTGATAGGGTCATAGCGCATTGAGACAAGTGATAGGAGCATAGCGCACTGAGACAAGTGATAGAGTCATAGCGCACTGAGACAAGTGATAGGGTCATAGCGCATTGAGACAAGTGATAGGGTCATAGCGCATTGAGACAAGTGATAGGGTCATAGCGCATTGAGAAAGCTAAAAGCATGAAATCGGCTAAACAAAAATAATGGCTAAAAATGATTCGAATCCAACAGATTTATTATCTTTAGATTAGATCTATAACAAATTTAAATACATGACTAATCCAAACTAATTAATATAATTACACTTAACATAAGCATTGTTTTTTTTTAAATAAAATATTTTTTTTGCTTTGTCCTTGACATTGGAAGACACGTGACACGATGACAAGACGTTTCACATCCTCAGGAGACACATTCTTTCATTTTTTTTAAATTTTAAATTTTTATTCCCTTGACGCAATGCGACCTGCATTAAACGAATTTGTGGACACTACAGAAAAACAAAAAATGAAACCTATTATTATTATATTCTTTTAAAGCAAAATATTTTCTAAGGTGCATTTAAAAAAAAATTCTGATTAAGTTTACCATCATTATTACATACACATTTTTCTCTCCGAGTTCTCATCTTTCACTAAATGTTGTTTTTAATTGAGTTCTTTCATTCGAAATAACATCTTTAACAAAATATAATGCTATACATTTCTTTTATCATAGTAGAATAAGATACTATTATGTTAAAGTCTATCAAACAGTGGGTAGTTGTGTCGCATTGGGTCGCCTGTAGGCCTATCGAATTATTTCTATCATTCAGTGTATTAATAATACAATATTAAGTGATATATATATCTGTGACATGTTACGTTCTGACCTTTTACCTTTGCATATATCTATATCTATTTACATTCCTTATATATCCAGTTGATAGACCCACTGTTAACAGAAGCCAAGAGAAACGAGTGGCCTAAGTTGGTCTGGTTCGAGCCCCATGCTCCGGGCCTGATGAAAACTCCACACATTCCACATCAACTGGCTCCCTATAGGATTCCGTTCAACGCCAAAGTTAAAGAACTTATGGAGAAACACAGAATACCGAATTTAAGATTTTATTCTCTGACGGAACCAGTTCTCAGTTATGATGGAGCGCATTATGGGAAGGGTGTTAACGACGTCAAAGTCCAAATTTTATTGAATTTTCTACTTGAGCAAAGAACTAAACTTAATTCGTTAGAACCTGTTTAAATAAAGTGGAGTTTTGTTGTTTAAATAAAGTGGAGTTTTGTTGTTTAAATAAAGTGGAGTTTTGTTGTTTAAATAAAGTGGAGTTTTGTTGTTTAAATAAAGTGGAGATTTGTTGTTTAAATAAATGTGGAGATTTGTTGTTTAAATAAATGTGGAGATTTGTTGTTTAAATAAATGTGGAGATTTGTTGTTTAAATAAAGTGAGAGTTTGTTGTTTAAATAAAGTGAGAGTTTGTTGTTTAAATAGAGTGAGAGTTTGTTGTTTAAATAAAGTGAGAGTTTGTTGTTTAAATAAAGTGAGAGTTTGTTGTTTAAATAGAGTGAGAGTTTGTTGTTTAAATAAAGTGAGAGTTTGTTGTTTAAATAAAGTGAGAGTTTGTTGTTTAAATAAAGTGAGAGTTTGTTGTTTAAATAGAGTGAGAGTTTGTTGTTTAAATAGAGTGAGAGTTTGTTGTTTAAATAAAGTGAGAGTTTGTTGTTTAAATAAAGTGAGAGTTTGTTGTTTAAATAGAGTGAGAGTTTGTTGTTTAAATAGAGTGAGGATGTGTCGTATAAAAGAAACAATAATGTTAAAAAAAAACTATTGTATATATTGCATAGAGGTTTAAAACATATTTAGTAAACAGGTTTGGGGCCGACTTAAAAAAAATATTTTGATGTTTTTAAACGTCTTATGATTATCAGACGTGTGTGGATTGAAGTCAAATGTATAACGACATTGTACTGACCACACATCACTCTTGTCAGCCAAATGAAATTATATCAAAGACAAATTAGAGATAAGAATGGAGAAAGAAGGTTGACAGATCTTGTGTAGTGCCCCAACGGTACAGCAGATCAAAGGATAGGTGCAAGTGAATGCAAAGTTAGATGTGAACCTGGCCTAACTAGTTCCCCTTTCAGACCTTGTGGTCTATAGGGCAGATGATGTAAAGTTCATCTGTTTTTGTGGCCTACGGTTAACGAGGGTGTCATGTAGCCAGTACAACGACCAACCGCCTTTACTTTTCCCCAACTAATATCAGGTACCCATTGGAGCTAGGTGGACTCAGGGGCGCCTAAGGATTCCGAAGTTGAAAATCACAGTCTTCACCAGGATTCGAACCCGGGGCCCCCGGTTCGGAAGCCAAGCACTTTACCGCTCAGCTACCGCGCCTCTCCTGGTCTAACTGAAGTCTTATAATAGATGTAATTGTTTTGAAAAGGCTCAATCTCTTATTCCAGGGGTGGGCAAATTACGACACGCGGGCCACATGCGGCCCTCCGGAGGGTTTTATGCGGCCCGCCAACACCTCCAGAAATCAGGTGTGCCCACAGTATATGCATATAAAATGCAAATATTAAAAATAATTTCTATATAGTTATTGAAACTGTCTCATTATAAAAAGTTTCAAGTAAACAAAGATACTAATGGCCTTTACATCAATACACTCAATTGAAAACAAAATCTATGAGAGTTGGGTAGGCTAGGAACAAGTTTACAAGTGTTTTTTTTTTTAATAAAAAATTTTCCAACCATAAACTCTAAACAACAAAGTTTGCATAAAGCTGCTTAAAATTTCATCCTAATTATATATCAGATGGCATAGTCATCAATACTTTAAGAGCTAGGGTTGTTAGCTATTGGTAGTTCGATTCATGAACAAAATAATCCAATATATCCGCTTGCTTATCCTGGGCAAGGCAAATGAGAAGAATATTAGAATCAAGGAAGAATTTGTTATGTAGCTTGAAGGACATTGACTGTGACCTTGTTACCAACATTTCTTAGGAAGAATGGAAGACAGATTTCATGTTTTTAATAATCTCTATTGCAATTGGCTGCTTGCAGATAAATGCAAATGAATGTTAAATCTTTTCAAACAAGGCTTTCCCATTTCTACAAGCAAAAAAAAAAATAAAAAATTTTGTTGTCATTTTCCTTTGCTGTAAGGTGAAACTATTTCTAGTGAAATGATTAAAAGTAAAATACTTATTAAGATTTCTTAATTGTGCAATTTATAAAAGCAAAGTTCAAGTCAGTACTTGCACAGGAGTTTTATGGGTGCCAGAAACTGTATTTCCACACTTTAAAAACCTTGCTGCTGTTCACACTATTCAATTACACATACATCTGTTCTTCTTCTTCTACGTTTTCACTTTACGTGTTGTAGGGTTCAGATCAGTAATCCTATATTTGAGTTGAACCGTGCAGTGGGTTAGGCAGTCTTTGGATGATCTTGGGGCCAGAGTCCTCTTCGGTTCTCCTGATTTAGTATACACCATTGAAGGGCATGGTCAGCATTCTCTGGTGATAGTCCACAAGGGCAGGTTTCGCTCGTCTCGACATTTAACTTCCGGAACATATATTATTGTCTCATTCAGTGAGCAAGGATCTTTTTTGTTGAAACTAAACAAATATATATATCCCCAAATTTTTTAAAATGTGGCTCTCGGTACAAAAAGGTTGCCCACCCCTGTCTTATTCGAATGCTCAAAAAAAAACAAAAAAAAAAAACACTTCCGCAATAAAAAAGTGTTTACGCAAATGGCGTTTAAAAGATTACTATTCGTTTTAACTTAGGTCTAACTGATAATGCATACTAATTAGATTTTTCTCTTTAAAAAACTGCTTGCATAACTGATTTTAAAAATTAGATTTTTTCGCTTTCAGAAAAAAGAAAAAGTAGCCGTTGCATCAGAACTTTGAATGGTCTAAAATATTGTGATGTCGGATTTTCAATATCTTTTCTAGTTTACGAGATCTAAACGGGACGGACGGACAGACATTTCGCACAAAACTAATAGCGTCTTTTCCCCTTTCGGGGGCCGCTAAAAATATCATTAACGCACAAATTAATTGGTTGTCGGTCTAGATCTATTACGAATTTAATTACATGACTGATCCAAACTAATTGATACATACACACTTCGTATAAGCTTTGTTTTTTAAATCTATTTTTTATATGTTCTACTTGTTACGATTTGACATGGCGATCGTCTTGGTAGAAATAATGCGTGTAACTGAACCTTTGAGCTAGGTGGTGAAATGTTGACACTATCGTAATGACAAATGTGCCTCACCTCAACTAGGATCAATACTGGACACAAAGTTTGCATTAAGTTGATGGTCTTAACCCGCCTTGGTGGTTGTGTTCCAATGACATGTGATAAGTTGATCAAATATGGAGTGTAGACATCGTATTTCCTGTGTGCTGTGCTCTCTGCGGCCCGTGCTATCAATGACATTGGGATGAACAGAAAACAAAAAGCTCGTGAGAGCAAGAGAGGGATTACCAAAACAGTGTGTGTGTGTTCTTAGTGGCGACATCTACCGAGGAATGACGTACAAGTAGGAAGAGAGTTTTTTTTCGTTTCGGAAATTCGTATCGGAATTTTCTACTTAGGTGTGTGCGGCTCTTGTCCTCTTGGTTACTGCTGGTGCTGTGGTCCTCTTGGTCACTGCTGGTGCTGTGGTCCTCTTGGTCACTGCTGGTGCTGTGGTCCTCTTGGTCACTGCTGGTGCTGTGGTCCTCTTGGTTACTGCTGGTGCTGTGGTCCTCTTTGTTACTGCTGGTGCTGTGGTCCTCTTTGTTACTGCTGGACCTGTGGATCTCTTGGTTACTGCTGGTGCTGTGGTCCTCTTGTTTACTGCTGGTGCTGTGGTCCTCTTGGTTACTGCTGGTGCTGTGGTCCTCTTGGTTACTGCTGGTGCTGTGGTCCTCTTGGTTACTGCTGGTGCTGTAGTCCTCTTGGTTACTGCTGGTGCTGTAGTCCTCTTGGTTACTGCTGGTGCTGTGGTCCTGTGGTCCTTTTGGTTACTGCTTTGTGTGTTTAAGTGTGTTATGGATTCATAAGGAACACAGGAACACGGTGTGTACATAAAGAGTACAACACTTTCATTAAATAAAGTCAAGTTGTAGAGTGAAAAGACGCATGCATATCTTTCAGTATACAAACACAGTTAGGAGATTATCAGGGCAAACTAAACAATATCAAGGACGCTAAATCGAAATTCATTGTTACCAACTGAAAAATAAAGAATTGAGCTACAGTAGTGACAATAGCTCATTGCGTAGCAGTTAATCTTCGTATCTACTCTACTTTATTGTGACTTCTTAGTAGTCTATTAGTTTGTAAATACGTTTTACGTTGAAGAGTTATAAAGTCTAGCTCTTCCTCCTAATTGAAATGAGTTTGTGCTAAAAACCAAAGAGCTTACTTAGACCATTAGATTCTGAATTGTTTAAACATGCAGGAAACTTATCATTGACTTAAAACGAAAACAAAGAGCTTATCAAAACTTCCTTTGTAGTTTATACACAAAGAAACTAGACATTTAATAAAGTAAAGTTCCCCTTTCAGACCTTTCGATCTAAAGGGCAGATGATGTAAAGGTCATCTGTTTCTGTGGCCTACTGTTAAAGAGGGTGTCATGTGGCCAGCACAACGACCAACCACCTTTCCTTTTCCCCAACTAATGTCAGGTACCCTTTAGAGCTGGGTGGACTCAGAGGCCCCCAAATATCCCGAAATTAAAAATACCAGTTTTCACAAGGATTCGAGCCAGGGACCCAAGAAGCCAAGCGCTTTACGGTTCAGCCACCGCGCCTCCTAATTTAATTTAGCCATTTAATAGTTGGCTGAAAATCTCGAATAAATTGAATGAATAAAGCCAGACGCGTTAAAGGGAAACATAATTCATCGTAGTCCCTTTATCAGTTTCCACTGAGGCATTTTCTGGTGATGTGGTAGGTCTGCAGCAGTACCGCTCTCTGACAGGCAACGAGAATCTTTCTAGGAATGTTAAGGGCCTTGAAGGTATCTGTGAGGTCAGTTGTTATTATCCCCTCGGTTGATATAACAATTGGGTATATTATTTTTTTTAGATAACTTCCATAAACGCTTAATCTCCAAGCTTAGGTTCTCATATTTTCGTTGTTTTTCGAACTCAGTTTTTCTTAAATTATGAGATAGTGGTACGGCGATGTCAATAATGGTAGCGGCTTTTCTTTTTTTATCGATGTGCAGCAGATCAGGGCGTTCAAAATCTACCGTTTTGTCAGTCAAAATAGGCCTATCCCAGTACAGCAGATGATCAGTAGACTCGAGAACCTCTTGTGGTGAGTATTTGTAATAAGGAGGCGTATCCTTACCGATCACATTATGTGTCAAAGCCAAGTGTCGGTGTATTAACTTTCCAACTTGGTTATGGCGACTGTCAATAGATCAGCTCTTGAAGGCAATATGTCTAGGATGATTCTCGCTGCTATTTGTCGACTAGTAATAATGATTGAAACTAATACAAAAGGTGACGATGAAGTAAAGAGCTCAGAAGGCAATGTGTTCAATCCTCGACGTCTACTATCCCATACAAAAACAAAGGAGAGGGTCATAACGGAACTTCTCTATGCCTATGATTGTTCCTGCTAGCTTACACTACACATGATCTGCGGTCTTTCGGTTTATCTATAAACCTCGGGAAAACAGTAGTTATGTTCCAGAAGTCACTCAATAAAACCTACTCAGCCCCAAAGATCACCGTAATTGGACAGCCCCTTAACGTGGTAGACCACTTCACATATCTCGGAAGCATAATATCAAGGGACGTTGATAACCGTCTGGCCATGGCCAGTAGTGCTTTTGGACGCCTTCAAGCTAGAGTTTGGCGGAATAGATCGCGCCAACTTGCCTTAGCTGACATAGAAGAGATCACCTGGTTGCATACATCTTCAGAACAAGACAGCTGGAGGTCATTACAAAGGCCGCGGGATACACATTTGAGACCTAAAGAAAATCTGCTGCCGAGGTCAGACGCAGACGGCAAAAAGAAAATCTTAATATGCATGACGTAATCATCTTCTTTTTTGAAGTAACGTCTGTATTATATAAGATAAGATAAATATGTAGGTCACAGCTGGGGCTGCGTAGCCACAGGTAATACTGCACTCCTCATTAATATTCAGACTCGAAAACAAGCCTTATCATTACATTTTCTCGTGTCATGATTGTCGAATGTCAAAATGCAGGGGCCCTAAAATGGTTAAGCTATCCCCCCGGGGCACCCAAGTCTAGATCTATCCATCTGTTGTCGAGGAATTTCAGTTGATACAAAGCTTTTATCAACTCACTCTTCCTGTCTCACTTTCTGTCTGTCTGGTAAAATGTATGTGCACTTTATTTCTCCCAGACCCATTCTCGGATCAAATTAAAACTTCGCAAAATTATTCATTGGCATAGACAAGACGTGAATCAATAAAAATAACAACTTATTCAATTAATTGCTGGTAATTGCTTGATATCAACAAGGGGAACTAATCCTTCAGTATTCACAGATATGGCTAAATTTGTTGGGTTTAGTCCCCTGAAATAAATGTTGACGCTATTTCTCGCTCACGCATTCTTCGATCAAGTTGATACTTTAATAAACAATTATTTATTGCACCTAGCAAAAGATGAATCGATTTTTAAAAACCCAATAAGTCAATTAATTATTGATAATTAAACATTCAGTTTGACATCCAATAAGGGAAATAATTTTTACATTATTGATAGATATAGTTTTAAGGGCAGAGTTCTTGTCCTTAAGATGAGAATAAGATTTGTTTTTTTAAATGTTTTTGTTTACATTTTGCTTGTTTGTGTATCTTGTCTTCTTTGCTTACGTATTATTCTCAATGCGTTGAGTGATAAGAAAACATTACCTGGCTGTCTTGAGTCATATCAAATCTTAAATCCAACATTTCTAGTCTACATCAAGTTTTGAACTTCATTCCCCTATCAGTTTAGTTGTGCTACCAAGCCAAACATCCCTTGTTATTGGTAACACTTGCATTGCAAGCCGTTTTGATTCTTGACAATCAGCGCTGTAGTTTTATTAGCGGCCTCCGAAAGGGGAAAAGACGCTATTAGTTTTGTGTGGTTTGTCTCTCCGTCGGTCCGTCCGTCCGTCCCGTTTAGATCTCGTAAAGTAGAAAGGATAGTGAAAATCCGACATCATAATACAGACCATTCAAAGTTCTGATGCAACAACTACTTTTTCTTTTCTGAAAGCGAAAAAATCTAATTTTTAAAATCAATTATGCAAGTAGTTTTTTTTTTCATAAAAATTCACCATTTTTACAGCTAAAGGCAATACGCCTTTCTTAACACGTCAATGAAAGTAGAAATTTGAGAAACCTTGTCTAGAAGTTTGAGAAACCTTGTCTAGAAGTTTGAGAAACACTGTCTAGAAGTTTGAGAAAAAAAAAAGGTACCCGACTACATTTTTGCATTGTTTCTTAACTTTGCAAATAAACACAATAAACCTTCTATGAATAACATTTTATTTGGTTGTAATTTTTAAATCGACTTTTTGTTTGTAAACTGTTAAACTGTCTTGAATCTTAGCTCTAGCACACATTCTTTGATTGATGTGTATCAGAATGGGAATTTCCTTTGCCTCGCCTGTTCAAAATGTTTGTTTTATCATTTCTTGATTTCTCATTCAACTCATTGATTGCTTCAGCTAGATCTAGACACTAATAGTGAATTCCGTTTTGCGTTTGGCCTTTTGTTTTTTACATTTAGACTGTGATTTCTTTTTAAATCTATAATTCTGATATTTCGTGAACTCAATAAATATTTTCTAGAAAACAGTAGCGTAGCAAGGTGCTCCTTGACCCGGGTTCAAGACTATGATGGTAGGCCCTTTTGAGTATGGTAAAAACATTTATCAAGTATTCCTTCATTACCACAAACCTATATAAAGCCATTTCCTGTTAGTTTCCATTAAGATAACATTTCAAAAATAGTAGATCGATATAATTCAGTCTATTGATTTTAGTAATCTTGTTTACAATTAAATAGATTGATTACCTAGATCTTTTTAGATTATGTATCTAGAAATTGCAAAATAATAATTATGAGACGAGAGTGCTCTTATTTTCGATGTTTAATTACTAGAGCTAAATCTAAACATTAAATTATATGTTACATAGGTTAGGGTTAAAAAAAAACTTGACTTCTTATAATTACTTTACGCCTTGTTTCAGCTTTTTAAAAAAAGTTTTTCACATTTTTTGTTGTTGTGTTAAAAGATCTCCATGTCCAGTCTAGATAGAATATATATAGGTCTGTATTCATTACATATTGCAAAGGCATTCCATGCTGCTATTAGTTTTGTTTTAGAAGTAATGTATCCCTACACTTGGCTCAGTTACGACCTCTTACAAGTGATGGTGACCATGACACTTTCTACAATTTTACGGCTTTATAAAATTAACGATGATTATTGGGTGTTTCGTAGTTTCGCACAATTTTTTTTGTTTTGTTCACTTTCTTATTCGGCTTACATAAATTCACATCTTAAATAATATTTCAAGTGAACATTAATTAATGAGTCAGTTGAGATAAAATTTCTATTTTATTACATTAGTAAAAACTACTTTGTACCAAGTCCTATACATCAATTTTTACGCAGGGGTAGTAAACATAGGGCACAAGTGTCTGCATTGGCTTTATGACGATCTTCGAGATAGTCGTCTAATGAAAGGTTGTTGAATCATAGTAATTAGATTGACATTCGCTTTATGACGGTCTCCGAGATAGTCGTCTAATGAAAGATTGTTGAATCATACTAATTAGATTGACATTCGCTTTATGACGGTCTCCGAGATAGTCGTCTAATGAAAGATTGTTGAATCATACTAATTAGATTGACATTCGCTTTATGACGGTCTCCGAGATAGTCGTCTAATGAAAGGTTGTTGCATCATACTAATTAGATTGACATTCGCTTTATGACGATCTTCCTGATAGTCGTCTAATGAAAGGTTGTTGCATCATACTAATTAGATTCTATTTCACATTTCAGTTATTTCTGTATGTCAGAACTATGTCAATGACTGTTAAGTCAAATTTTAAAATTTAAATCATTTATATTTTTACAGTCAACTAGACACCTTTTATTACTTTAAGTGCTTGGTCATGGACCCGGGTTCATCGAACCCCTTCGCGCCATGGTTGCTACGCCACTGATACAATATAAACAGAGCATCGAGTTACATTTTCTTAGAGCATTCATTATTCTTTATTTCTAAGATCGCAAGATGCAGCATAGATCTAAATCCCAAATGTAGACTATATGATGCAATTTTACAATTATTAAATATGAAGTATTGTTTGTTTTATAACTTCTGAGCTACTATTTGAATTTTTTTCTGTTGCTTTTCTTCAGTTAGAGCAAAACACATATAAATAAAAACGGTTAATAGTATTAATTCTGGGGAAGGAGCGGCTCTGTATCGGTAAAAAGGCCCATTAAAAAACCCTCCGCCTAGTAAGCGGGGTATCAAAAGACTTGTTAAGGCTATCGATTTCATTCATTTATTATATGCCAGGGACTAACATACGCTGCGTTTTAAGAGTATAGGCAGGCAATTTTTAACCAAAAAGTGAACACAACAATGCAGAAAAACAGATTGCAAAGACCACATATCATCCTAATTGTAATCGTAATGTGTTTAGTGTGTATATTTAAATATTTGGACATACAATGGCTATGGCGCATAGATCTATCCTCGGAATCAGTACAAAGCCAGCACGCAATCAGTGCACAGAGCACGTATCAAAACAGTACAGAGCCACAAAGTCAGGATACAGCCAGTACATACTTGTCAGCGATAGTTTCTACCACTAGCCCGGTGATACCATGTTCAGATGTTTTGAAAAAAATGGTTCAGGGGCGTTGGTCCTATAGAAACTACACTATTCAGGAACTGGAGGAAGTTGAGACTATTGTAAGACGTCTGAGAAGTTTTCATAAAATACCTGACGTTTTGCAAAGACGAGATGGACGCTGTGGTTTGTACATCATTTTTTAATAAATCTTATGGTATATAGCATATTGTCAATATCATCATATGTATCATCATCATCATCCTCAAACTCCATTAGAATGAGGGCTTGAGAGGCTCAAATCCTCTCTTGCAAAAGCCCTGGACAGAAACCCTGCTGTCTTGCTTAGTGCATAAATGTCGCCATACAGGTCGAGAATTTTGGGTTTCCCAGACCTGTCGAGACGGAGATCAGCAAGTCTGGGGCAGTCAAACAGAATATGAGGCACGGTTTCCTCTTCTTCCCCGCAGCGGGGGCACCGTGAATCAAAATTTGGCCCTAGCCGCGAGAAATATGAGCCAACAGGACAGTGGCCTGTCCTGCACTGTGCTATAATAGCTTGCTCAGGCCTGGACAGCCTCCACCACGGGGAAGTGCTGTCAGGGCGCCTCATGCGCTCCCAGACTCCACGGGCTTTTTGGGACTTGTCCCAGCACTCAAACCACTTTTCCATTTCTGTTTTTTGTATTATAGCCAGGGCTTGATGAAAGCTTACAGCCTGATCAGTGGGTGGAATTTGCCTTCCTTGGTGGGCCAAAGAGTCTGCAATTGTGTTGCCAGTCACACCTATGTGACTCGGTACCCACTGCATTATTACAGGGGTGCCATAGCGTTGTTTAATGTTATGTGAAACCATGATGACAGTGTTGATATTGAGGGGCCATGGTCCGGGGCTTTGCAAAGCCTGTAGTACAGATTTTGAGTCAGTTACCACAACAATCTGTGTTGCCCTCAAATGTCCCTCGCCGAGTTGAGAGTCAATGACTTTTAAGGCTTCACAGACTGCCATGGTCTCCGCATCAAAACTGCAAACACTACCACACGGTCCAAAGATTTTGACTGTGTAAGAGCCAAGAAAGTCGATGTAGGCTCCATAGCCTGCTCTTCCAGAATCTATTGATGCCGACCCATCAGTGTATGCAAAAATAGCACTGGGCTTGAAGGTATTAATGGTCTCCAGAGCTAGGATTTGAAGGTCATTAGATGAACGGCTTTGCTTAGTGGCATTAGGGTCTACTAAAATTTCAAGCGTATGTCTGGGGTCGTTGGGCGACACCAAGGGGGAAGGGGATGAAAGCGTTGAATGTTTTGTCGGTTGGTGGAGAGGCCAGCTTCATCAGATAGTCTAGTGGCATGATGCATAAAAGACTGCATCTGGATACGTCTTCTGCATCTCCAACCATCCACTAGTTTTCTAGCTGGGAGGTATTCATCCAGCCTTTTATACCGCTCATAGCAGGTCAGTACTGACCTTTCCCTCCTAAGGTTTAGTGGACCTATATTAGCCATTATTTCAGCCGCATTTACTGGACTTGTCCTAAAGGTTCCACAGACAAATCTTAGTGCTTGGGACTGTATTTTATCAAGTTGTTCAAGAGCAGTCCTAGAGCCATAAATTTGCACACGTAGGCTGTAGTCTATCTGTGATCGGACTGCTCCTAAATACAGGAATCGGATCATGTCTGCTCGGGCTCCCCACTTCGTGGATGCCAGCTTCCGCACAATGCAAAGTTTCCCTGAGGCCTTTCTTACAACATCCTGGATGTGCTCACACATTTTTAGTTTGGGTAGCTTTTACATGCTGAGAGCCACTCCGTTGAGGGAGAGCTGGAAAGGTTGCCCGAGAATACCAGTCCAGAGCGTGAACAGAGAATAGACCGTCTTGGAGGTGTTTATTTCTAGCCTCCATTTTTGTGTATATGAGCAGAGCGTATGGAGATCTTCTTCTAGCACTTTTTCTATGGAGGTTGCGCTCCTTCCGGATTTCCAAAGGACAATATCATCAGCATATAGCAGCTTTTGGCATTTTAGCTGAGCCGGTAGGTCATTTATGAAGGCCGTGAAAAGGGCGCATGACAGGACGGAGCCCTGGGGGAGGCCGTGCTCGAGGGTAATTTCCCCTGAGACTTCTCCGTACATCCTTGTTCTTATTGTACGCTCTTGTAGGAAGTCTCTATTCCAGTAATATATCCGTCCCCGCACCCCCACGGCTCTTATCTTATGAAGCAAACCAGGCCGCCATACTTTATCGTATGCCTGTTTTAAGTCAATGAAGACTTCGTATGTGCTTTCGGTCCTTTGGAATCCATCTGCTACGCTCTGCACAAAGATGTTGACTTGGTCTATAGCGGACATTCCAGCCCTGAAACCAGCCTGTTCTGGAGCTATAAGACGGGCACTCTCAAGGTACCAAACCAGATGCTCATTTAATATTTTTTTAGGCATCTTTCCCACACAAGATGTGAGTGAGATGGGCCTGTAGCCCTCTGCAGTGGAAGCATCTTTTCCTTTTTTTTGGTATAGGAATAATGGTGGCACGTTTCCAGGCCCTGGGCAGATGACCATATGTCCAGGTTCTATTTACGAATGCCAAGAGCACGGCCCTTCCTTTCCCCCTACATGCTTAAGCATTTCGGGGGTGAAACCATCCGGCCCGGGAGCCTTTTTAAGCTGGCATTTCCTTATTAAGCTCGACTATCGAGAAGGGGCAGTTCATCGTTCCCTCAGCACTTTCGGTCTGTGGTTCCTTTCGGTCTTTTTTTTCATCAGCTTTGCGAGCTTTATCAATGGCTTTTGACATTGGGGACTTCTTGGCAGCCTTGTTGATCTTAGCAAAATATTTGTTCAACAAGGTGGCAATTTTCTTCTTCGATGAAATGGTTACCCCACTGGGTGAAGATAATGGGGTTGCTGTTTTCGTACGCCCAGCATTTTCGAGATTTCTCAGAAGACTCCAAGCCTTAGAGCTATCCCTTAGGTTTAACCTTGCAAAGGTGTTGGTCCAACGTTCTCGTTTTCCCTTGTTAACAGACGTTTTGACTAGTAGGCTGAGTCTGTTGTATTTCTGCCTGAGTATTGGATTGTTTGGGTTCTTTTGGACCTTTTTGTATGCCCTTCTCCGAGCCATAACAAGTTTGTTGATTTCAGCAGTCCAAAAGTTTTTGAATTTTTTACAAGGGTAAGTTGAAGGAATAAACTTTTTAGCCATGCCCAGGATAGCTGTTGTTATTTGACGGTACACAAGGTCGACAGAGCTAGACTCTACATGGATTTTTTCAAGGGCATTGTCGAAAGCTGTCTCGTATCCTTTCCAATTAGCCTTACTATAACACCACTTTCGTGGTTCTTTAGTGGTCTTGGTGTTCATTTTAGAAAGAGTGGCAGTCAGTAATATTGTAAGGTGGTCACTACCAATATCGCCTAGTACTTGATAAGTTATGACAGATTCCAAGTTAGCAGAGACTAAAGAAAGATCTGGTCGTGATAGTGAACCATTGCTAGCATGCAGAAGAGTAGGAGGAGAGTGTTTATTTTGCACAAGATAAAGGTTAGTAGAATTGCACAGGTCATGAACTTTTTTACCAGACTGATCAGTGTCATCTTGTTTTGGTGGATTATAAACATTGATGCACTTGAAGCGTCTATAATTTTTCCAAACTTCTAATACCAAAGTGTTTGTCCTCCCCTGACTCAAGTCTGTGGACACTTTCTTGGCGACCAGAGCATTAGCCACCAATGTGACCAGGCCTCGGCAATCCCCACAGAAACAGCGGAAAACAGAGTACCCGGGTATTGAGACACTTCTTTTTTCACCAGCAGACATTCTTGTAGTAAGGCAACATCCACACACTCTTTGTGGAGCAGGTTGGTTATTTCAAGTGTCTTTGGAATAAGTCCTCGGACGTTACATTGAAGGACTTTGAAAGTTTTAGTATCAGATTTGGAAATTTGGGGATCATGTTGCTTGATCTTTCCACCTAAATTAGTGTGGGGGGTACTTACTTACCTAGTATGAGGTGTTGGTGTTGGGTTAATTTTTTCTGAGACTTTTGGTTTTTTAATTGTAGTGTTTGTTTGGGGGAAAAAAGATGTTATCAGGGTTTGTGTGTTGGGAAGAACGGTAGCTCTTTTTTCACAACGTGGCCCGTTCTCCCTATGTACCAACGTTGCGAGGCGATTAGTAGCACATTTTTCGATGCCAGGCCTAATGCCCTTTACCTGGCCAGCGGAGACTGTTAGGGTCTGCTCAGACCCGCTTTTCTTTGTAATTTTACTCGACATTGGTATGTGTTCCTCCAGGGGGAGGAGATTTGGGTTGCCCCTTAGAGCGAGCAGTGAAACACAGTCCAGACATGAAAATTGAACTATGAATCGATCGTAAGATCAGTTAATTCAACCACTCGCTCGTATGGGCAGGGTTTAATCCACGAAAGTGGAGTGAGGCAGGAGACCTTTTTTTAAAGCCATCAGTTTAGGGCCCGCAAATTTTGACGGCTTGACCCTCCACTAGTCTCCAGGGCGGCGGCTGATCAGTTCAGCATTAGCTAAAGCCCCGACAGACACAAATCCCTACACCAGACGAGCGTGCAGGGGTTATGTTGATCAGAGCTTAGCATTACCCAGACCTCACCAGCAGAACTCTGCACCAGGAGAGCATGAGAGCCTGCTAGGAAAGTTGGGGCTCCCGCAACGTTAGCCTTTTTCAGACCACCCTGAGAGCAAGGGTGGACTTACTCCAGTTACCAGGGGACACCACGAGGAGGTCGGCGGGCACTGTCCCCCATATATGTATAACTAAGCCTGACAGCTTATTCTTAGCGAGTCATTGGCATAGTTGGTTCCTTGGTGTCTTTTTAGGAAAGTGTCATGTAATTAGAACAAAGACATAGTCCACTTGTTTAGACATTTCCAATCAACATTAGAACTGGATAAACATTTTCTCGAGAATGACTCGCGGGAGCAGAGGGATAATATGGATTTAAACGCTTAACCTACAGCTCAGTTCTCAGCACTAGCGGATCCAGAACTTAAGAGTTTGGGGGGGAGGGCGATTTTTTTCCAAACCTTAATCCTAACGCCCAGTAAACCCTACTCTCAGGCCATTTGCTAGTTTATTTTTTGCCACGTGACATTGGAATCTTCCTTTTTAAAATGTATTCATCATGATGCCGTTGATAGTAACCGAGTGCTTCAGTTGCAGTTAAATCTACGTAGTTTTCTGTTGACACAGATGTTACTAGAATAACATGCACATTAAACCATCGACTTTTGCTTTCCCCTAAATATGGTCATCTATATTATAAAGTAGAATGTGAGGGGTATGTATGTATGTATGTATGTATGTATGTATGTATGTTACTTATAGACATCAAAACCGCTTGACCAATCTTGATAAAACTAGGCAGGAATGTTCCTTGGGTACCAACTTAGACCGTAGTGTATGTATTGTAGCCCTAAAACAAACTTAAGACCCTCAAAAAAAAAAAAGTTCTCCGACTCTATTACAGCTATAGTATTTTATGGATCTGGGCCATGTCTACAGTGTTGACATGAGAAAAGATAGAAAGGATTTAGACCTAGATCTAATTTTAAGAAATACACTTTGCGCAGATAGTTTTTTACTTTGACACATGAAAATACAAAAGAAGATCCATTGATTTCATTATATAATAAAATTAACCTTCAATTTTGTGTTTCAAAAGCATTTTTTACATAAATTAGTTCCTGATATCTGTGACTACAGATTTCCTGACGAACATTCTTTCATTAGACAATACCGTAATGAATCGCGTACTAAAAATTAATTCGTTTAATTGTTTACTTTATAATCCCATCCCTAGATCTAAAACTCTAATTCAACTCTAAGATGATAAAACTTCTCTTCGCACAGATAGTTTTATACTTTAACACATAAACATATTAATTAAAGTCCATTCATTTCATATTTTGATCAAATAAACATTCAAATTTGGTTTTCTAAAGCTACATTCGCTCACGAAAGCTGCGAAGCCGAGTTGAGATAAGCCTAGATCTATATTCATTCATGAATCGCGTACTAAAAATTATTTCGTTTAATTGTTCACTTTATAATCCCATTTATTTAACAAAGCTATCGCTCTTTTCGTTTTTAATAGATAAGAATGTATCGACTTCGGGTAAACCATTTTCGCAAAACTAATTTTATTTTCGTAGCGAAAGAGAAATAACGTGAAAGGATCATTAGCTACGTTTAACATACATCTAAATCCAATCCACTAGATTATTCAAAAGCAAATGTTTTAATTTAAAAAAATGGATTTAAGCCTATTAGCTATTTTGATTTGATAGCTTCATTCACACTATTTTTACATTGACACATTCGCTTTACTTATTACATTATTATTTCGTTTAATTGTTTACAAAACACTCTCAGTGACTATATCGACAGTAATGCGCAAATATAGACCCGCGGGTCGCGGGTAACATATGTCTAGTATACCCATAAATGAGGTGAGATACCCATAAATGAGGTGAGATACCCATAAATGAGGTGAGATACTCATAAATGAGGTGAGATACCCATAAATGAGGTGAGATACCCATAAATGAGGTGAGATACCCATAAATAACGCCAGATTCCCATAAATCTGAAGTTGAACACGACCTGAAGAAAGGGGAAGTTCGAATCTTCGTTGAATTCTTTACGTAGGCTATGTCTAGTCCAGAGGTCGGCAACCTGCTGCTCGCGAGCCACATGCCGCTCTTTGGATATTAAGCTGCGGCTCTTTAGTTCCACATGCAAATATTATTTATTTTACCGAAAAAGAAAACCCATTGAAAATCGTTCGGATTCGATTAACGAGGATTAGGCCCCTATTCTATCACTCAGCCACTTGTACTCGCTTTTCAGCGCACCCCTCCCCCATGTCTTGAAGTGTAACATATTTGCAGGTGGAAGATATTCAACTTTCTTCTGCCTTATCACTTGATATAGATGAGTGTTGCGACTTGAAAGACACACAACTAGTTGGCCTTGTTGTCAGATATATGTCTTCTAGGATTGCTATCGCTCTCGTGACAAACTAGAGGAGAAGATACAGCTAATGTCGTTCGAAAATACCTTGAAGACAATGTAATCGCTAAGAATAAAATCGTTTAAATAAAAAAAGGGGCAACTACGATTCTTTGGCGCAAAATAAACCATGAAATTCTTACGTTTCACTGAATAATACACCAAGAAGCGCTTTGTGACCAAACATTTACGGCCAAAATAGTTAAGGTCATGAATTTGATAATCAAGATTTTTAACAACATCTTATCAAAAGCACTCTACCATCGTCAGTTGAAAGAACTCCTAAACAAAAAGGAGACACATTGTCCCGACCTCCTTCTTCCCAATAAAGTGCGATGGCTTTCCAAAGGTAAGGTGTTAAAACGTTTTGCTTTGTGCTTGAATGAATTAAATACATCCCTAAATGATAAAGGCATTAATCACCCAGAATTAGAGAAAGACAAATGGTGGCAAGTATTTTATTTTATGGTGGATATAACATTGAAATTAAACGCGCTGAATCTAAAACTGCAAGGAAAGGAAAACCCAGCCTATGTTTTGGTAGAGGAATTGGTTTGTTTTGAAGAAAAATTAATTCTTCTTGCAGAAGATATTCAGAGCGGTCAATAGCTTCATTTTGAATTTGTAAAGCAATATTGCGATAAAACCAGTGCAACTGTGGGCATGAGCTACCTCAGCACAGTTATAAAGAAAAATTAAAGATGAATTTATTGACAGATTCGAGCGTTTCAAAACAAACAAAACGATTTTTGCATTTATAAAAAATCCTCTCAACACAAATAGTAACTAAATCTACATTGAGCCATTTGGAATTGATACTAGATCTCTAGACATGCAATTGATCGATTTAAAAAGTAAAACTTTGTGAAGTGGATAATTAACAGAATTGAAAATCAAGTTGGAAGAGTTGGAGGTCCAGAAATTATGTAACGCAACAAAAGTGGACAGCTTTAAAAGAAATGCCTCGAGATTAGGCTCTAATATTCAACTCATGGAACAGTCTTCTAGATTGCTGCAGTCAAGTGAAAAAGTTGGCATTTAGAAGGCTGACTATCTTCTGATTGGCATATTCATGCGAGCAAGTGTTTTCTTGCATAATTATAATTAAAAGTAAATTAAGAATCCAATTAACAACTGAAAATTTATAGTCGTGTTTAAAACTAAAAACATGTAATTTAGCCAAATTTATCCAAACTTTCTAAAACCATGCAAAGCCAAAGCTCCCATTGAATTTGTTTGCTCAATTGTTTGTTATTGAAGTGCATGTTAGTGTTTTATGTGAATGTTTAATTGTTGAAATTTAATACTTGTAAAGTAAATGATTATCTAATTATACCATCTATATATATATATATTATATATATAATTTGTTGTGAAAAATACTATTTATATAAAAATAAAAAGATACTTTTTTCTTATGAATAAATAGATTCCTTTTTTTTTTATATCAAAAAACTTTATTTATGCTAGTACTATTTATTGTTGGCAAGAAAAAAATCTTGTGGCTCTTTAAAAACGTTGAAATTTTGTAAGTTGTACTTTTTGGCTCTTCCGACTTTAAAGGTTGCCGACCCCTGATCTAGTCGCCTTTTGTTCAATAAAGTAAAGTTTATTAATAGTTGTTCTGACACACTTGCTATTCAACAGCTGATTAGCTGCCTGGTGGGGGAGTGGCTTCCGAACCGAGTGGGATTTTCTTCTTCAATTTTTAGGACGCCCTATTGTGTAACCAATCTAACCTGACAAGCCAAAGTAAAGGCGGTTAGCCGGTTTGTTGGCCACAAGACACCCCGTTAAACGTCGGCCATAGAAAGATTATATATCAGAAAGAGGTACCTTAACTTGTACATGTAAACGTCTCGTGAGATGACAGTCGAATCTTTCAGTCGGGCAGATTAAATTGTGATTTGAAATTGTAAAAGATCAAATATGAAGTGTAAGTCAATCTCATTCAATCAACATTTATGTTCTAAACCTTTTTTTTTTTTTTTTACAATACCTCTATTGAAGTCCCATTATCCGACTGGGTGGGGAAAACCTTCTGGGCATAACCTGGGTGGACACTGTTCTCGAAAACGGCTGTAACAATTTTCATAAAAATTAGACACTTGATGTACATCGTTGGGAAAAAAAATCTAGCTCGTTGGCCAAACTGGGAAAACTCGAGTTGGACCGTGATCATTTTTCAAAGTATTAAAAGAAAATAATTTAAATTTGGCTTGAGAACAAGAAAATCTTTCTCTTGAACAGACTCTACGTCTTCGGGTATTTCCGCATATAGGCTTATTCCCATAGACATAAATAAATATAGACTGACCGATAATAGAGTTTTATGAAACGAAAATTTGTGACTTGCATTTCTGTGTACTTTATTTATGTCTAGGAGTTTTGTTTAATCTCTAAGACTGAAGATCATGCAATTTTTCAGAATTCGGAAATCCGAATACAATAGATATACATGTTTTCAAGTTACATGAAGTTATTTCCATTTTCCAGTCTATATTTATTTATGTCTATGCCATAGACATATATATATAGACTGGACGATAAAGTAAAAATTATTATGGGAAACATTTGGGAAAAGATAAGTTTGTATGAGTTATACAGCAGTTATGAGCAGTGTAAAATTAAAAGTATTTATAGTTGTTGTTTTTTTCAGTCATAACCTTTATAATTGATAGAACCCCTTCTGTATTATTATATCTCTAATCGTGCCTAATTATAAATAGTTTTAAATACTAGATTTAGATCTAGTCTATATAAATACTATAGTAAAAAAAATACTACTTTTACTAGTACTATACTACTATACTATACTATAAACTATAATTGTAATCTGTATAGTCTAGTCTATAGTCTATAGTTAGTATATAAATAGTCTAGGACTAGATTCAAGATTGTCACTAGATCTATAATCTATACTTATACTAGATCTAGTCTATAGTCTGCATGCATAGATGATAGACTGACTAGTTTAATAGTTAGTAGTAAAAAGTATGAAAAGTATTAGACCTAGTTATTACAAATATTAGTCATATTTATTAGATTTAGATCTATCAATATTAAATTAGTCACAGTCACAGTGATACTGAATTATTCTGACTTACTGAAACTAAAAGTTACTGTGTATAATATTCAATTTTTTTTCAACCTTTAGAATTTATCCTTGGCCTATCGTACTATGAACATTAGAGCACGTTCTGCTCATTTTCTTTGACTTTTTTGACTAAAAACTAATTCTAACAATTTGAATCGATAAGACGACCGCCATACATTTATAAAGAAGCCATGTCAACAAACATAGATCCACATCACAAACCTATATATATTTGCCTATGTCTATGATTATGAAACAAAGGCAAAATATTGGGAATATGGCAGTTTTGTACTTTTCAAAACTAAAGATCATAATTATATATTGGCTGAAATGTTAGTCCTAGAATTTATAGCTCAATTGCAGAAATTTTTTTTCAACATAGATAGAGTACATAAAACATATTTGACTTCCCCCAAATAAAAATAACTTCCTACTTCCAGTCTATATTTATTTATGTCTATGCTTATTCCATAGACTTGTACCGGAAATAAATTCTTATCCTCGATTGATCGATTCACAGACATATCTATATATAGAATTGTATGTACGTAAACTCTTTTTTTCTTAGAAAAGTATTGATCTTTAGTTTTCAAAGTTTAGAAATAATGCAAAATCATTTCTCGGATATTCACGCAAATATATGAAACAAAGCCATTTCCTGTTTGTTTCCTTTGAGATAATGTTTCAAAAATCCTAGATCGAAATAATTCATGTTGATTTAAATCATCTTATGTACATTTAAATAAATTGATTACCTAGATCTTTCTAGATTATGTATCTAAAAATTGCAAAACAATAATTAGGAGACGAGAGTAACTCTTATTTTGATGTTCAGTTACTAGATCTAGATGTAAAAATTAAATTAGCCTATATGTTACATAGGTTAGGGTTGAAAAAAACTTTACTTCTTTTAACTACTTTACAAAACAACGCCTTGATCCAACTTTCTAAAAATTTTCACATTTTTTTGTAATGATAAAAAATCTCCATGTCCAGTCTAGATATAGTATAGATAAGTCTATGCCTTATTCATTCAAGATTTAAATAAATTAATGTTCAGGAGCATTTTGCGCACCGCACCGTCTTCTAAGTCTAGATCTAAAGGCCTCTCATTAGGATATTATAAATTCTAGATTAATAGGCCTATCATTAGGATATTATAAAGTCTAGATCTAGAGGCCTATCATTAGGATATTATAAAGTCTAGATCTAGAGGCCTATCATTAGGATATTATAAAGTCTAGATCTATAGGCCTATCATTAGGATATTATAAAGTTTAGATCTAAAGGCCTCTCATTAGGATATTATAAAGTCTAGATCTATAGGCCTATCATTAGGATATTATAAAGTCTAGATCTAAAGGCCTCTCATTAGGATATTATAAAGTCTAGATCTATAGACCTATCATTAGGATATTATAAAGTCTAGATCTAAAGGCCTATCATTAGGATATTATAAAGTCTAGATCTATAGGCCTATCATTAGAATATTATAAAGTCTAGATCTATAGACCTATCATTAGGATATTAGTACCTGGATGACCGATCCTAGCTCGGTTAAATAGTTTCCTAAGTCATTTTGGGAATATTTTTGTAATTACGAAAATGAACGATCATATAAATACTACTAATCTGACCTACATACACAGCTCACATTCGTCTTATAGTTTTACAATCCATTTTTTGTGTAAAACTATTGTAGGTCTACTATTACTGGCTTAGAAGAAAGTCTTTGCAGTGTAACTTCTTAGATGGTTGCGTTCAAACGTTTAATTATGGAATTAGTATACATTCATTATGTCTTTAGTACGAAACATCAAGTGAAGCAAATCTCTACGTTATAGGGTAAAACAGGCACTTTGTGACAAAGTAAAATGGCGCATTTTTTCTTAATAGACTTAAATCATTGCATTAGTTTTCTAAAGAAACGTTTCCATGGGACACCTCTGTTACGCCAAACAATATGCTCGTTACCCATACGGGATACGTGCCCTGCCCAGCCTGACTGTTGGACTATAAGAAGTTCATACCATCCATCCATCCCAGTGGTGCTACAGCCCGTGGAGGGATATGGCCTGCTTATACACATCCCTCCATTCAGATCTCAACTGGGTCTTCCATCTCCAAGCCCTAACCCCAAGCTTTTTACCGAGGTGTATAGTTCAATAAAAAGAGGCTGCAGCGTACGCAAACTCGTTGGCCGCTGGCTAGATATCATGTTCAGTGTGAGCACGTAAGGCGTAGAGAAGCTGTGTTAGGACCATTTCCTTTGTTTTGGTACGGACAGTAGACACAAAGCACGAACTTATGGTAATAATTCAACAGCAAAAAAATAATAATAAGGTTTGTCTTCGATTCCTAAGATTAATGAGGATTGCAAAATTTCCCATGGCTACGCAGCCCCTGCTGTGACCTACAAATTTTGCCACATCCAGGGCAAGCATAACCATTGTCAAACAGTGGTCGATTAAGATTTTCTTTTCGCGTCTGCCTCTGTTCTCGGCAGCAGATTTTCTTTGGTCTCAAATGTGTATCCGGGGCTTTGAATAGAGGTAATTCTTTAAGTCCGTCAGTTACGCTGGACAGAGCGGTATCCTGTATGGAAGACGAATCTCAGACGAACGCATGCCAAAGGCAGTCTTTTTTTGGTGAGCTAAAAAAGTATACGACGTAATACCGAAACGCTTAAGAGACCAGTTTAGGCGCCAACTTGCTTTAGCTGAAATAGAACAGCTGAAGGTCACCAGCAAAATAAACAACAAAGTACAAGGTATCTACACCGCTCTAGGCAATTCAAGTGTTATCAATTTATAAAGCCTTCAAAACACAATAACTAATCATACATCGGCACATTTAATTTCATTACTTCTCTTTCATAGTTCTATAATAAATCAATCTACAGTAAGATGGTGTGCAAATGTTTAATTAGGTCTATTGATCCTTTAGAACTCGTTCTTGTTTGCAAAGAAATATTTTAGTGTACTGCGGTAAGCCTAGTGACGTAGGCAGCGTTTTTCCCGTTCACGTCACGGAAAATTTTCATTCATAAAACATTCTAGCCAAAATTAATTTTTCGATAATGAGGCATTTTCAAACCGATATAACGGTCGACCTCGAGTTTTCCCGATGTGGCCAATGAGTTGAGAATTTTTTTCTCACTATTATGCATATACCGTGAACTTTTAAAGAAAATCGTTAGAGCCGTTTTCGAAATAAAATTTATAAATATATATACATACATACATACATACAAGAATTGCTCGCTTAAGAGTATAGGATAAAGTCTAGATCTAAAGGCCTCTCATTAGGATATTATAAAGTCTAGATCTATAGGCATCTGCCGCCTCTCATTAGGATATAATAAAGTCTAGATCTAAAGGCCTATCATTAGGACATTATAAAGTCTAGATCTAAAGGCCTATCATTAGGGTATTATAAAGTCTAGATCTAAAGGCATATCATTAGGATATTATAAAGTCTAGATCTAAAGGCCTATCATTAGGATATTATAAAGTCTAGATCTAAAGGCCTATCATTAGGATATTATAAAGTCTAGATCTAAAGGCCTATCATTAGGGTATTATACAGTCTAGATCTAAAGGCCTATCATTAGGATATTATGAAGTCTAGATCTAAATGCCTATCATTAGGATATTATAAAGTCTAGATCTATAGGCCTATCATTATGCTGGGGATAAGGGCAGATAATTGTAAAAGTTACCTCTTTGTTCTCTTTGTTGTTTTTCCTATGATATGCATGCGTCATTAAAACTAGTTGATTGTTGTCCAGCTCAAAGTTTCCATTATGTACGTGTTCATGGATATAGAATTATCCTATTTTCCACCGTGACCTTGGTATTAGCCGTCAACCTTGTTTTTTTTTTTTTATTCTTTCTTGAAAGGCAATGTGAATTATGAAGGCCTGGAGTGGTTCAGAGCTCTCTGTAATCCGAAAGGGTCAACACCGTGCTGCTATAACAATACTTGTGTGAATAGAACTGTAAATGAATGTCAATGCGAAGGTTGTTTTGATTTTAGAGCCAAGATATACGCTGAGTTGGCAGAATGGATACCAGACGATCATAGTTGTAAGGTAACGGAAATTGAGACATACAATTTTTTGAGAATCTTTACATGATCTATCGACTGTCTCTTTTCATTTCTCTGTCTTGCCGAGACTAGAATCTATTTCAATGACAGGCCCATTCATTTTTTGACGTAGTCTTCACATCTCTTTCTTCACATCTCTTTCTTCACCTCTCTTTCTCCACCTCTCTTTCTTCACCTCTCTTTCTTTACATCTCTTTCTTCACCTCTCTTTCTTCACATCTCTTTCTTTACATCTCTTTCTTTACATCTCTTTCTTCACATCTGTCTTTTCCTCTAGACCAAGATCTAGAATTTAGCACTAACATAGTTGTCAGAATAAATGTAAGAGATTAATGACAGACCTGTTGGATAATGGGGCGCGTTGGTTGAGTGGTTAAGCACTTGGCATCCAAACCTGTGGTCCTAGGTTCGAATCTAGGTGATGCCTGGGATTTTGAAATTCGGGATTTTTGTATAGCTCCCCTTAGTCCACCCAGCTCTAATGGGTACCTGACTAAAGTTAGAGAAAGTAAAGGAGGTTGGTCGTTGTACTGGCCACGTGACACCCAGCTCTAATGGGTACCTGACTAAAGTTAGAGAAAGTAAAGGAGGTTGGTCGTTGTACTGGCCACGTGACACCCAGCTCTAATGGGTACCTGACTAAAGTTAGAGAAAGTAAAGGAGGTTGGTCGTTGTACTGGCCACGTGACACCCAGCTCTAATGGGTACCTGACTAAAGTTAGAGAAAGTAAAGGAGGTTGGTCGTTGTACTGGCCACGTGACACCCAGCTCTAATGGGTACCTGACTAAAGTTAGAGAAAGTAAAGGAGGTTGGTCGTTGTACTGGCCACGTGACACCCTGCTCGTTAACCGTTGGCCAAAGAAACAGATGACCTTAACGTCATTTGCCCTAAAGATCGCAAGATCTGAAAGGGAAACTTTGTTGGATTATTCAATGGGTTTTCGGGGATGGGTGTTGGTGTTACTTTAAATATTCATGTCTTCTTCACAGGCAATAATGAATGTAGTGTTGAAGCCGGGGGGGGGGGGCATTTAAAAGGGGTTAAATAAAGGATTACAATTAATTAAAAACAAATTACTATTTGCCAAAAAAGTAAATGTGTGGGGAACGGCAGGGGGTGAAGTAAATGTGTGGGTGAACGGCATTCGATTAACGCATTCTTTTCCACAAAAGATAACAATAGAACCGAATTTCGACGGGTCAGAAACGTGTAAGTTTTTTTTCGTTTCTTTTTTTTTTCGAACATTTTTTTCGCATTTTTCGGCTGGCATAAATGTCGTGATTAAGCATTTTACTCTTGTATCATGCTCGGAATAAGTCAATGCATCTCCGGATTTACGACATTGCTTCTATCAAGGGCCTTACCCTCCACAAACTCAAACATATACACTTTTTAAAACCAAAATATGCGTATTAAATATTTTTTTTTAAAAAGGAAGGTGAGATTATATTTACCAAAAACTCAATTTCTGTCTTCTAAAATATGGCAAGTTTTTAGATATGATATAACTAATTTCATTCTTATACGTAAATCTTCATTAAAGCTTTCAAAGAAATTGTAGGGGCTTCCACATGCTTAAATCAGGCCCTGCATACATCTGTAGATACTATATTAATATTAATTGATTAAATTCTTTCTACGCAAGCCTAGTAAACTTACAGAATGTAGAAATAGGGATTTATGAAGAAAGGTATTTATATTTCTTAGTCCTCACAAAAATCCAGCCTAGAGCCACCATTAACTCCGGCGCTGCTTCATGCATTAGCTTATATACAATATAAAGAAAGATTTTAATAGCGGCCCCCGAAAGGGGAATAGACGCTATTAGTTTTGTATGGTCTGTCTGTTCGTCCGTTCGTCAATGCGTCCCGTTTAGATCTCGTAAACTAGATATTTTAGACCATTCAAAGTTCTGATGCAACGGCTACTTTTGTTCTTTTCTGAAAGCGAAAAATTTAATTTTTTAAATCAACTATGCAAGCAGTTTTTTTCATAAAATACAAAATTTTTACAACTATTCACTATTAATAGTTATATGTACTAGGGGCTTTTTAGAAAGGGAAATTACCATTTATCATATTTTTAACACATTTATGCAAACGGTTTTTGATTTTTGTAAAAAAAAATGTTTTTATAATTGTATCGATAAGTAAAATAAATTCTGTCATACTAACTAATATATTTACAAAAAAAAATGTTTACTTTTGATTTTTTTAGAGAATTTTTTTTATTTATTATGCATATAACATAATTTAAAACAATAATTAATTAGTGTCTTTTTTTATATTAACGCGTGCACTGTGGTACCCACAGAAGGACATCAATTATGTAACTAAAGGATTTTTTCAATTTTTTTTTAACGAACATTCTATTCTTCCTATGATTAGGTTTAGGTTTTGAATGAGAGTTTTGAATAAGCGATTGATTTTTACAAAACTATTCAATCAATAAGATAATCATTATATGAAATCAGTTAGGCCAGGTTCACATCTAACTTCACCTTCACTTTCACCTATCCCTTGGTCTTCTGGACTGTTGGGGCACCACACAAGATCTGTTAACCTTCTTTCTCCATTCTTTTCTGTCGTTTGCATTTGATAGAATTTCATTATGATATTCTTCTGCAAATATTGAAATAGCCTTTTTACCTGCCTGGGTGGACCACTTCGGGGGCCAATTTTGAGTTTGTGTTTCCACACAAACTGTATTTGTAACCTTGATATTATTAGCTTAATTGTCTCCAAACATAGCAGCATATGCCCAGCATGTGTACATTAGCATTGTTTGTGTTTCTTTGGACTAGATACGTAAATTCCAAAGTAAAGATGAAGTGTGTCGTGTCTTGGGAAACACAACCATCTACTTCATTGGTGATTCCTTCATGAGACAGTTGTACATCTCGGTACTAGGATTCTTTGAAGATGAGGACTCTAAAAATATTTTTGTGGATAACACCTCACCAGGTAGAGCCTACAGGTTTCTATTAAGAATAAAATGACAAGAAAATTTAATACGCTTAAATGTATTCGAAGTGTGCTTTAATTTTGCATAGCTTTCATAAGTATTAAAATCAAACAGTGATGCCCAACCTAATACGACCTGCGGGCCATTTTAATTTCCAACACTCGTCTCGTGGGCCAGATGACCGAAAAGTTAAAAAAATTAAATGAAATTGTTCTGAAACTATTTTACCAGAGCCCCCTAGATCTAGTACTACATTCATGTGATATCTGAATATTATATTTTTGTATGCGTTAGAAAATAGCTTTATTTCTTTACTTAAAATGTTAACAACAGTGTAGGTACCTCTAAAACCCATTCATTTCCTTTTCTTTTTGGCGAATTTTTCCAATCCATCCTCCAATCTCTAGTTGTAGTTAATCAATTTTTAAATCGTGGTTCAAACCAAAGATGCCCCATATTTATTTTATAATACCGATATATATGTATGTTGTTGTTCTTCAAACAGACACACTTTCGTTATAAAACAAAGATGTTGGCTTATTATCCTGTTCCACAAAAAAAGTAAAGATCTGCCAACTTCTCCTGGTAGAATCTACATTCACAGTCCCTGTTCAGAAACGCACAAACGTTAAAGGTCATGGAATCAGTCCATCAGAAAAAATAGCAGAGCCCTAAAGTAGATAAAGATACATTTTTCAACCTTTTTTTTTTTGGAGAGTGGATTTTCTCCACTTTGTGCCGACGTTTCGGCGGGCCGGAAGGAACCACGTCACGGGCCGGATCTGGCACGCGGGCCGTATTTTGGGCATCACTGCCATAAAAGTATCATGATATGCGCTTGAACTTACAAATATATGTTTTCTTTCAGCTATCATCCAGAAGTGTGATAAACATTATCGCTACATAGCTGAGTGTCGCCACTCCATAAAACATGATTTTTCAGAATGCAACGTAAGCCCTAGTTTACAAACATACTGTAGATATGTCTAAGGGCATTAGCGTGCTTGAGTTTTAGAAGAAAACATATCCTCATTGTAAAACTTTTACCTTATGTTATCATATCTACTCTTATCTTATAAATTAGAAACGTTTCTTCTCAACAGAAACAAATTATGTCTTTACGCGTGTCCATGTGTCAGTCTAGTCGTGCATATTAACTCTTTCTCTCCTAACTGATGATACCAGCGTTGATTCCATCAGAATGTGGTAAATAATTACGGAGAGAAAGAGTTAATTAGAGACTCACGCTCTGTTAATTCATTGGTTTTCTTGGCTGATTTAGGCAATAGTACTGGGAAAGAAAGAACACTTGTATGAATTCGCACATGGAATAAGAAATGTTTCTTTATCTTCTTTATCTGTTATTGTATTTGTTGGTTTTAGTGTTGGTATTTTATATATTCTTGCTGCTTTAATTTCTAGTCTTCTGTCCTGGAGTGTCGCTAAGCCTAGTGATATTAGTAATGGTGTTATTCTAGTCCAGAGTTTCTCTGTGACTCAATACTTTTCATAAAACTTTCCCCATCAAAACAATTTCTCGACATAAAAGAATTATTTAAGAAACATTTCCGAAAAGTTTTAATGAGCAGTTAATACCTAAATTTGGATTCTAAACATATTGTAAATATGCACACACAAAAATTCAAAATGTTGTAGTCTAATTGTGTGTTTTAATATCTTAGCTTTTTTTTTCATTACATTCTATAAACCCTCCCGGACCCCGCCGTGAAAGCCTACACCACTACCAAAGGTCAAAAGGTAAAAGCTAGCTTAGTGGGGTCTTTCCTGAACAATAAGTAATGTAATATAATAGTATATTTAGTATAATATAGTAAAAGATAGTACTATAATCTTGTAATATAATCTTGAAATATGAGGAAATCTTTTGTGTCCTGAAAGGACAGTTGACAAATGATTAACTTCATTCATCTGGAAGTCTCAGATGTTTGTTGTGTTGTTACCTTCACTTGTTAGGTCAACAATGCTGAGTTGTGCTGACTGTCCAGTCAATCGATAGAGATTCTAAATCATTCATTCTTCACCTTTTGATCACACTTAATCAATATTTGTATCCAATCGGACACCTATAAAAAAAAGATAATAATGTTATCAAATAGTTGTATTGCATTCGTCTTGTCAATAGTAACGTTGAAGACAGAAGCAGTGTCTAGTGGCACTCCTACACATGCCAGTCAGGAGGAGGAGGAGGACACTTGTCATTTCTTCCTCTCATTTTTCTTTCCTTCTACTTTTCTTCTTTCTCTCTCTGTCATGAAATTCAAGCTACAATTATGAACGAAACTCTGTGGAGGCGCATTCGCTGTATTTGACTGCCTCATGTACGTAATCGCTGAATGGTAAATAAAGGACAGTTGATTTCATCAGAAGCATTTGTATTGGGGTGGTGGGGGGGATGGGAGAGAGAGGTGAAAAGTTAATATTGTACCAGTGTTGCTGATAATCAGTGTTGCCAATTCGGGGACCTGTGGTTTATGCCCTGGCTGCATCTTGTCTAAATCTCTCCATGACAGTAACAGTATTCGCCCTTTTTATTGTTCTCTTCATGAAATAGTTTATAAAACCAAACCTACCAGTTATCGTGTGTTTAGTCCATTATTTATTGTTTCAGCCCTTAGTATCTCATTTGTATTTTTCATATAGTCTTGATGGTACTTAGCTACAATATTACATAAATGTGTTTTTTTAAACTCGTAGATAATTGCTAATGGCTATTTCACTGTTAAACATTGAAACTATGGAAGTATAAAATTAATTTGTAGCTATAAATGTAGAGAGAGGCGGCGTAAGGCATACATAGGGTAGCCGATCTCCCACATCTAGCGGTTCGAGGTGCCTCGCGCCTCGACAGTTAACCATTTTTCATTACGGGCGTAATCACTTTAATCCGTTAATTCAAGTTCTATTCAAAATAACTAATCAACAACAGATGAAGTGATTCCTAGGGTAGAACAGGCTAAAATATAATTCTTATTTGCTCAAATGCACTAGAAACTGAAGCTCAGCAAATGCCAGTTATCTTAAGATTTTGTCATCAAACAGCACAATAAGAGAAAATTTTGTCAGATAATATTCAACACAACACCGGAAGTGGTTATAAAATAGGTGTAATACTGAAAACTGTTGAGTCCACATGTAAGACAATGAATCAAAACTGGTAGGCGTTAACAGGGGAGTTAAAGTTCATGTATTGTAGATGAATGCCAAGTTAAAAAGTAATCCAAAAAAGGAAATAGTCCTACGAGTGGATGAGAGCAGTAACTTTCAACCTGTCGAATATTATAAAAAAATTACAAAGCCTGATAACTAATTAATAGAATGTCATTACAGATGTTAAGTAGATTCTTTAAGGGCAATGTCGAAATTACACTACAGGAACCTACACACAAAAAAGTTAGTCCTACGTACAAACTAATCTATGTTACTTTTCTAACCCACAGTCCTCAGGCGGCCTCAGCCCTTTATTATTACAATGAAACCCTTAAATTTTTAAAGCATTTTACCAATGGATAAACGCTATACCAACGGCCTCACCGAAGGTCTCAATTGAATGCCCCGTTCCCTTTTTTTTTGGGGGGGGGGTGCAATATTATGTTGTTTTTGTTTTTTATTGTAATCATTAATTTTACCCATTGTGAATGCCCCCCCCCCCGGCTTCAATACAACATTCATTATAGCCTGTGACTTACAGAACACATGAAGACATCATCAAAAACACATTTGAAAATCCAAGAGGTCTGTAAAAAATCCTCTCGCATTCATTCTGAGAATTCTGTGACTTCTAAATCTTTATATAGAAGAAAAGACAGTAATAGTATTATCTACACACACAAACACACACTCGCGAAATTTTAATAGCCTTTGATCTCTAGATAAAAAATACTTTAAAAAAAAAAAGACTATTCCTCCTTTACACAGCTGACCAACATTTGTAAGAGCAATTATTTCGCTCTAATAACTAATGAATGATAGATTTAAATAAAATATAATTTTTTTTACGCCTTCCCTATTCCCCTTCCTGTTTAAACAAATGTATAAATCTACTCAGAGTTGATACTATTCTAATCATAGGCCTAGAGATCAAGATTTAGAGAAACAGTGCGCGAAAAGTTCAAAAAATCTATGTATTTATTGAACTCTTTGATGAAGACAGCGGGAATGCCCGCTTTGTCTGTTCGTGATAAAGATTATAACGAGTCTCCTCATAGAGTCTTCTTATCTTATCTTTTATAATACAGACGTTACTTAAAAAAAAACAACAAACAAACAAGATTACAAAGACAGTTTGTGTGGAAACACAAACTCAAAATCGGCCCCCGAAGTGGTCCACCCAGGCAGGCTTCAATATTTTCAGAAAGAACATCCAAATGAAATTATATGAAAGACAAATGAGAGATAAAAATGGAGAAAGAAGGTTGACAGATCTTGTGTAGTGCCCCAACGGTACAGTAGATCAAAGGATAGGTGCAAGTGAATGCAAAGTTATATGTGAACCTGGCCTAACTAGTTCCTTTTTCAGACCTTGTGGTCTATAGGGCAGATGATGTAAAGTTCATCTGTTTTTGTGGCCTACGGTTAACAAGGGTGTCATGTAGTCAGCACAACGACCAACCGCCTTTACTTTTCCCCAACAAATCAGGTACCCATTGGAGCTGGGTGGACTCAGAGGCACCTAAGGATTCCGAAGTTGAAAATCCCACTCTTCACCAGGATTCGAACCCGGGGCCCCCGGTTCGGAAGCCAAGATCTTTACCGCTCAGCTACCGCGCCTCTCCTGGCCTAATTGAAGTCTTATAATAGATGTAATTGTTTTGAAAAGGATCAATCTCTTATTCGAATGCTCAAAAAAAAAAAAGGAAATATTTCCGCAATAAAAAAATTGTTCACGAAAATGACGTTTACAAGATTACTATTCTTTTTAATTTAGGTCTAGCTTATAATGCATACTAATTAGCTTTTTGTCTTTAAAAAACTGCTTGCATAACTGATTTTAAAAGTTAGATTTTTTCGCTTTCAGAAAAAAAAAGTAGCCGTTGCATCAGAACTTTGAATGGTCTAAAATATTGTGATGTCGGATTTTCAATATCTTTTCTAGTTTACGAGATCTAAACGGGACGGACGGACAGACGACAGACAAAACTAATAGCGTCTTTTCCCCTTTCGGAGGCCGCTAAAAACAAGATGATTACGTCCTACGCGTCATGCATTTAGTCATGCATATTAACCAATGACCTAAATTCTGCCAAGTCACTGGTTTTCCTGGCTAGCTCAGGCAACCCATTCCATGCTCTAATAGCACTAGGGAAGAAGGAGCATTTGTACAAATTTGTCCTAGCATATGGAACGAGGAATGTGCCTTTATCTTTGTGCTTTTCTGAGTATTTTAGAGTCTCTTAGTCATATTTCATTTTTGAAAATGGTATTTCAAAAAAAATAAATAACAGTCTAACTAGAGTTCTCTCATTGTGGCTAAGTAGCTAGTAATTATTTTCTCGAATATATACTAAACCAAATTTCTAGTAAAATCTTTAGAGCTTTTTTTTTTAGATCCGTATTCAGGGTTTCACAGCTCCCATGAAATTGCATTCTGAATAGAGGAATTGTAAAAACAACAACAACAAAAATAACAACTATAGATCTATCTTTCTCATGTTAATTTCTAAAAGGAAGCGGAAATAAAAACACAATTAGACGAAAGGAAAATAAAAAAAAAGTTGCTTAAGAGTAAAGAAAGTAATCTACTTCAAATCTGTGAAAATCGCGTCGTAGTGAGCGTCCAGCGGGTAAAAGAAACGTGAGTGTGAAATTTCTTTTGAATCCGTTTGAGAGTTTAAAAGATCTCTTGATAGGTAAATACTATTAAATAATTCTTTGAAGCAGAAGGGTAAATGTCAATAGCCAATCTGTAACACGGTAACATGTGCATTAACCTATTTGGAACAATCATTTTAATTATCCTCTCAAATATTAACGGTATATTATTTGCAACATTAAAGCACGACTTTACAGTTAGATTTATTATTCTAATTCATGAAACTATTAAACTTTTCATTTTCATGTACAATACATGCAGGCGAGAATTCACTGTGAGGAGATCTATTCTGTAACGAACGTTGGACAAGTCTTGAATGCCATGAAAACTTTGACTGGAAAATACAATTCCTGGTTTCTCGTCGGTTTTGGTGCGCATGACAGTTACAATCCTGACCTGGTTCAGAAAACGGTCAGTAGTGTTGTGACAGGCCTTTGTGTGCTAATAACTTATGGATAACCTATTGACCTACTCTGATATGTTATCTTTCTATAGAACATTGGTAGAACTACGATAACAGTGTTCACTCCTTGCACTTAATTCATTGCAAATCCTTTCTTTAATGAAACAGACAGACAATCTTTGTGTTCCCCGCAGTCTATGTTGACATAAAGCTCTGAATAGGATTTATAGATATTCAAATTAGATCTTACTTTTGAGGGACATTTATCTTTTTATTGTCTTTCTTAGACTCTAGACTTTTTTTTTCATGGAGATTTCTTTAAAGACTTTCTGTTTGTCTTTTTCAATGTTTGGCACTTGAAAATTGTTATAACAATACTAAGCTAAACATCTCTTAGAGCAGTGGTTCCAAAACATTTTTCCTTAATGATAAGTTCACGTGGTGGCCTACTAGTTAATTATTCCAGTAGTTCGTGGAACACATATTCAGGCCTCGCGGAACTCTAGCGTTCCGCGGAACACAGTTTAGGAAATCTGCCTCGTTACCTGTCAGAGGTCAGTACAGCTGCATACCTGTCACATCACCTGAGCATTCCTCAGTGGACACTTTATTGAATTTTGTTTCTCTCTAACGAAGCTGGACCCTGGCAGTGCTAGAGTATGTAAATGAGTTCAATTCTACAATATAAATAATAATAATAAATCTCTTATCTAGAGCAGTGATGCCCAGCCTAATTCGACCTGCGGGCCATTTTAATTTCCAACTCACGTGTCGCGGGCCACATGACCGAAAAGATACAAAAAAGTAATGAAATGGAACTACAACTATTTTATTTGAAACCCGTGGATCTAGCACTTACATTAATTAGTGAGATGCTTGAAGTTTATCTTCTTTTATACCCTTCGGAAAAATGGCTTCATTTCTCTACTTAAAATGTGAGCTACATTATATCTAGCTTAACCGTCTCTTTTTGGCAACTGTATTCAATCCTATAAACTATAGGCGTGGTTTAACAATATTTTATTCGCGACTCAATTCAAGAATGCTGCCATATTTGTTTGTTGTTGTTTTTTTAAACAGCCATACTTTCTTTACAAATCAAATACATTGGCTTATTATCATGTTCCACAAAAAAGTAAAGATCCGTTCACTTTTCCTGTTAGATTATAGGCTACATCTAGTCCCATTTCATAAACACAATGTTAAAGGTCATGGAACCAATCCATGAGAGAAAAAGTTAGGGCGCAAACGTATGTAAAAATAACTTTATCGACCCTTTCAAGAGGGGATTTTCTACACTTTGTGCCGTCGTTTCGGCGGGCTGGATGGAACCACTTCGCGGGCCGGATATGGCCCGCGGGTCGTATTTTGGGCATCACTGATCTAGAGTGTAATCATGACTATATGTAAACTTATTAGGATCATAGTGTCACGTTCAATTATAAAGATCATAGTCTAACTTTTATGTATAAAGATCATAGTTTCACCTTTATTTATGAAGATCATAGATTCACTTTTATTTACAAGGACCTTAGTTTCACCTTTATTTATAATCATCTTAGTAATACTTTTATTAAAGATATTAGTCTCATTTAAAAAAAAAGATATTAGTTTCACTTTGATTAGTAAATGTCATAGTTTTTATTTAGAAAAGATAATAAAGATCATAGTTTCAATTTTATTTTAAAGATCATTATTGCACATATTGGTATGAGATATTTGTTAACTTATATTTTTAAGTATAAAAATAACCTTTTTGCTTATAAGGATTGTACAATCACTTACTAATTTCATAATTTCCTTTTATAAAATTAAATCCTTACATGCCAGAATCACATTCATCAAATTTGCGTTACATATGCTACTTGCAACGAATTTATTTTGTCTTATACAAATCAAGTTCAGTTTGATAAGGATCATAGTTTTACTTAAATGAATATTTTAGCAAGAAAAACATTAAAAAAAAATATTTTTAAAAAGACGATACATCCATTATACAACTTAAAATAAATTACAACAAAAAATTAATTCAAATGTATTTATTTTTGCTCGAACCGGGTATCGAATTCGTAACTGAGCACTGTCAACTTGTGTGTACCAACGACGTTAGCCATTGAGCCATAACTACAATTGTTCAATTGCATAATTATTTATTGGCACTTTCAATATCTAGACATCTAGAAATAGCTCTAAATCTAAATCTACCTAAACTTCTTATTTAGAATTCTTAGATATTGTAAAAACAAACAAACATAACAACGTATATTCATATTTATTGTACCAAACTTCACACATTTATTCCATTGTTTTATTTCCCAGCTTATTGAGCCATTACTTCTGGAAGCTGCGAAGTCAACGTGGCCTAAGTTTGTGTGGTACGAGCCCCAGGCTGCCGGTCATTTAAAAACCCAAAGGGTTCCAGAGCAACTGAACCCTAGACGTAACACCTTTAACGCAAAGATCAACGCCCTGATGAAGAAACACAACGTGCCCATAATTAAGTTTTACAATATGACTAGCCAGGTCTTAAGCTACGATGGATCTCATTATGGGAAGGGTGTGAACGACGTCAAGGCGCATATCTTACTCAACTACATTCTAGAAGAACGGAGCAGATTGAGATCTAGATAACTAGGGATATATTTGTTGTACAGTTGATAGAATATGATAATGAGGTTATGTTATTGAACAACTAAGATGCTGTCAATACTTGTCCTAATACCAATATGCTTACATACAACCTCCAATAAGTATGCGAAGTTTCTCCTTGTTCCACTGTGTGTTTATTAAAGAGGTGCCCAGAATGAGGCATTTCCGTTCGTTGATTTTCTATCTATCTATCTATCTATCTATCTATCTATCTATCTATCTAATCTAATCTATCTTTTAAACCCTCACAAATAGCTACATTTTAAAATATTGTTAACATTTTACTATTCAAGACCAATTAAGGAGTAAATGTATAGAACGTAGGTGTAGGTAGAATTTGTGGATTTCTTTTAGACTTAGTCTGCAGGGTTAGGGTTGATGAACAGCCAATTAATTTTCTGATGCTAACGTACTATAACTATCATGCTCATAACCCCTTTATGCCTTTCAGTTTTAGTATAATGTTTAAAAAAAAAAGGTATTCAACATTTGTTTGTAATATTGTTTGTAATATTGTAAGCCTGCAAATAATATTTGTCTTCATTATATATATATATATTAATATATATTAAATTTTCTTCAACTAAAAAGTAAATCTGTTAAAAGCGTGAAATGAACTATATTAATATCACTATAAATATATTTGTGTGAATAATGCACAATACAGTTCCTCGGGAGGCTAAGTACGCGTAAACTTGGCTTGGCTTGGCTACCTATGATAGTGGTTCGAGGTTCGACACCCGAATCGGGCAGAGCTGTATTTACGGAGCACCTAAAGGCAGCACGGAAAACCTTCTCTTCGTATATCTATAGATCAACTTTGATTTTTTAACCCATTTGTTTTTCTCACCATTTGTAATTCCAAATTCCATCATTAGTAAATACAAAAGTGGCCGCTACCGGATAGAACCATGAGAGGGGAGTTAGATCGTGACCTCCGTGACCCGACGGTTAGATGCAATAGCCCCCAAACCTTTTTTTTTCCCCGACTGGACCTTTACTCTTTTTTTTTTGGGGGGGGGGAGTGAATGTATCTTAGAGGACAATTACTCTGTGAAAGAAAAAAAAACATCACTTATATATGTTATGTATTATTACATATATTATATTATATTATATTACATTCTTATATCGAATTAAATTTGATTAAAATATGTAAAATCATTAAAGTCAAACCCAATGTCACAGCATGAACTTTTAATTTCGTCAAAACTGTTCTAAACTGTGAACACGACTATGGCACTTTTTAAAATTAAATGAACATTAATTTGTCCATGTCCGTGTAAATAGAAATATTTATTTCTAATTTAAAATGACATTCACGCTGACCGTACTGAGACTAGCGACAAGCAGGATGGATGTGAAAGATACATGTGTATAGAGAAAGAGAGACAACCTATCAAACCTGACATGCTCGTTTACCAAACAATTGTCCCATTGTGGGCAGTGGACGAGTTTTTGTGTAAATCGTAAGCTCTCCCTATTTATTTTGTCTTTGAATAGTTTTACTTTGAGTCAATAATCAATAGTTATTCCAATTGTTCTTTCTGAACCTTTTTTTAATTATCTCTACTTTAAAATATCATCTTCGAAACAAATCATTTTATTTGCCGGGGGTGCAGTGGCAGGGATCTCCAGTATCGATCATTCTTTTTATCATCGAACAAAATCGATAACACTTTTAGATGCTTATTTAGTTGCTGCTCGGATTCTTGGTAATATTTTTTTTTTGATGAATTACCTACACCACCTTCACCTATCCCTTTGTCTGTTGGACCGCACAAGATTTGTCGACAGTCTTTTTGTATTCCTCCCTGTCTTTTGCCTTGGATAGAACCTCTCTCAGGGCAGTCCCGTCCATTCTTTGATGTTGTCTTCCCATCGCTCTCTCTGCCTCTTCTTCTTTTTTCTGGTAGTGTTCCCTGTAGGAAGATTTTAGCGAGCCCTGAAGACCTTGTAATATGGCCATAGAGCAGGGGTGGGCAACCTTTTTCTATCGAAGGCCGCTTTTAAAAAGTGTTTGGTTAGTGGGGCCGCATATTTATTTATATATAATATGTATTTACAACTTTAAAAAAAATACGCTGGCTAACTCTGTATAATGTCTTTTAATTCAAATTTATACTGTATTGTACATTTACATTTCATTTTGTACACTTTCCATTAAGGAAATAAAGATTTAGTAATTTCTGAAACGTATTTTGCGAATTTTGTTATTGTCTTTTTACACTGCACCATTTCACCACTAACTTACTAGCTGTTATCCTTGTGACTGCTGTCAATTTACAGTCATTCAGTACATCGACCTGTTCTTATATATATCCTTGTGACTGCTGTCAAATTACAGTCAGTCAGTACATCGACCTGTTCTTATATATATCCTTGTGACTGCTGTCAAATTACAGTCAGTCAGTACATCGACCTGTTCTTATATATATACTTGTTTATTTAACAAAAATACTGTTCACAGATGAATGTGGGCCCAAATAATGTGAAAGTTTAGCAGCAAAGTTATTTTAAATTGTCGAAATACTCCCAGAGGTTCTCTTTCAGGTCATAATTTACTAGGAAGCAGCTTTTGCACTAAATGGTGAACTGAGGGTATTGAAAACTGGTTCCTAGTTCTTGACGTCTTAAAATTTGCTTTCTAACTCCAGAATAAAGGAATCCAAATAAGTCTTGTACTTTTCAAATATTTCACTAGAAATTTTTTCACCTTTCAGCAAAGCAAAATGACAGAATCTGTTTCCACTTGCTTGTCTGGAGAAATGGGAACACTTTGTTTGAAAAGATTTAAAATGCACATACATTTCATGTGCGAACCGCCCATTGTAATATCTGCAATGAAAAACATAAAGTTTGTCTTTCACTCTTCATTAGAAATATTAGTAACAACGTCACAGTCAATGTTCTTCAAGGGACATAACGAGTTCTTTCTTGTAATACCTAAGCTAAGCCAGCGGATACTACTGTGGTACCGAACATCGGAATGTTTTGTTTCCCAATCTTCAAGTACTTCTTAGTTAAGACTCTTAGTTCTTATTAGTTTGAATACTGAGATAATTGGGTCAATAATAAGTTTGATAATCAATTCACTTTGCACAAACCTTCCCATTTAGAGCTTATGGTTGCAGTGGCGTAACTAAGGGGGGGGGGATGGGGGGGGGAGAATTTTAAAATCCCCCCGGGCCCCCACCTAGGGGGGGCCCCCAAATGGGTGTCCGAAATTTATTTGTAAATACATAAATTAATATATTTGATTGACAAATAGTGTCAACGGGTGTCTTTTTTTAATCAACATTTATCACAAAGACTAAACCTAGATATTTTAAAAATATTTTGCCGCAGAGATCAGTTTTTCGAAATTGACATGGACTCTCTGTTTTAAACTTTGTTGCCACGAATAAAACTGCATGATATACAGCGAATTCCAGGTATCTTATTACCTTTACTAATAATAGATCTAAATGGCGAGTATTATATGGCTACACTAATTAACCTTGAAGCAAAATTTACAGAATCGAGTATAACTAAAAGTTATTCTTAACAATGCTAAAATTGTCCATTATTCGGGTTTGGCGTCTATAATTTCAGAATTAAACTTCACACTCGAGTTATTACCCCTTTATTCATCTTTCCTCAATCCAATGGAAACTTTCTCTTTTTATTTACATCTAATCCTTTTGCTTTCGCACAAAACATAAACAAAAAATAATGACGTAATATCATATAATATTAATACATCCTTCCTATTGAAGTTATTATCACACCCTTCCTTTTCAAGTTCTTAATAGTGATATCTACTAGCAGGGCCGGCCCTAGCATTTGCGGGGCCCTATGCGAAACGGATCGCGCGGGGCCTAGTCTGGGTAGGGATAAGCATAATGTCAAAATTATAATTTTTTGAATTAGAAAATAGGCCTACTTTCGTCTTCGCAATAAATTTTTATCAAATGAATGCTCGCAATGCCACTTTTTATTTATTGGCACCCCAAAACGTCAATTTCGTCTATTCTTCAGGAGATTTGAATAAATTCAAAAAAAGTTCAGGACTTTATCGTATATTTTGCCTTTTCATGAGATTTCCTGGAGGCCCTGAAAAATCAGGAGGTCGCGAAAACCCTGTTATTTTATATACGTTATAATTGTTTAATTTAATAATGTACACTTGGAATTAGCGCGGGGCCTATGAAAGCGCGGCGCCCACTGCGACCGGCACTGTCTACTAGGAACTTTAACAATTCGTCCACTTCTGGTTGTCTTGACTGAACAAGTTCTCTAGATGTTGGTCTATAATTGTCTGTTTCGTTTGTAGCAACAGTTTGCAGTTCATTGTCTTCATCGGTATCATAGTACCCAGAGATGTCTTCATCGAAACTCTTATTTAAAAAGCGTTGATTTCTTCTGTATGTAATTCCCTTGTTTGTCTTTATGATGTAAGATCTGGGTGCTGAATTTTTTTTATGACAACTGCCATGTTTGACCTAGACGAACTCTCCGGCAGAATAATCTTTAGGTAGTCTTGCTTTTGCATCGTATTTCACTTAGCTTTTCATCTGTCGTTCGTTGAGTAATGTCTCTGCATTTTCAGCTACCAATGGTTTGAATAGTTTGTGATCAGTTGGAATGATTCCCTGAGTCTTCTACTCGTCAGCAGTTGTGATGGTGATTACGGCAGTCCACTTATCGGAGTATTTCTATACTCGAGCATAACGAGATATGGATCTTTCCCACTTTTGTATACTCTGAATCCTTTTTCTTTCGCACAAAACATAAACAACCAACAATGACGTAACGCCATATAATATTAGCACAGAATCTTCTTCATGCAGTGGAAAATTACGAATTTTTTGCCTATCTTGAATTCTGGTCAAAGCTCCTGTGCCCAATTAATATAGTTCGGAAGTAACTACAAAAGTCTGTACTGCATATACGGGAAGCTGCTAAAGAAATTAGTACCCTTTCATGCTTTCTGCAAAATGATGAGAAACTGACAAAAACCCAATCCATCGAAAAAGCAAAAGAATGTAATGAATACTATGGATTCCAAGTAATCAAAACAACCATATGAAAGAAAAAACTTGATGGGAAGTTGAGTTCTAATGAAGGACTGTCAATAGAACTGCAATTCAAACGTGTT